>NW_010324637.1:18360-29289 GCF_000700745.2 Antrostomus carolinensis | reverse complement strand
AGTGAGTGAGGGGGAGGGTGGCTGCCCCTCTGCCCTGCGCCTGAGAGTAGTAAAAGAGTAAGTATGTAAAAGCTTTTATTATGGCTTTAATTACATTTTCTTATATTGTGGTAGTAAAGGTTACAGTTAACAGGTTTGTTTTGGGGTTGTTTTGGGTTTTTTTTAATAATTTATTGGTTTCCCCTTATTTATTTTTCCCTTCTCAATGGCAGTGGCTTTAACTCTGCCGGTTAGTGGCAAGCAAGGACACCAGTGTTAGATTTTTGCAGAGTAAAGCCCGATGATGCTGTGACCATTGTTGGGTGATTTAACCAGCTCAGTGGCAATAGGTCACTCAAACAGCATCCTTCTCCCACGGGTGACACTGCCCGGGTGGGACCTGCCCAGGTGCTGCTCACCCTCATGGCTCCAGAGGTACAAGGCAGGAGTTTAGGCTTTTTACTGGGAATAATTAAACTCAAGATTAACCAGGCCCAAGGTTTTTGTTGTTTTTTTTTAAAAAAAAAAAATCCTAGTTGAAGCCTTGCACCCAGCCTCAAAGTTTCCAAATAAACTTTTTTTTTTTTTTAAATCATTAGCTTTTCAAACATTTTGCGTGTTTAAATTTTCAAATGTTTGTCAGAGCCTGGAAAGATTGAAAACACAGCTGTTGTTGCGTGATGCGGGTGGGAAAACTCCCTCCCCTTAAAGTAAAAAAAAAAAACAACCAAAACCCAACACAACCCTAAAGCCTGTCTATAGTCAAACAGCAGAAATTCAGTTTCTTAGGGAATCCTGAACTATTACCATGGTTTTTCGAAGCTGCATCACCTCAGGACCCAGGCGCTCTGTAATATTCCCCTGCGAGAGCGCGTCTACAGAAAGCCTTGAGAAAGCCCTGTAAGGAAAACAAGGTATAAAGTCAGCACCGCATTTATATAAAGTACATTAGCAGCATAAGGTAGATTTTTATAGGGACAAAACAGATTTTTTTTCTTACAGAAAATAGACTTGTTGATAGATTTTATAGAGACAAAACAGGGTTGTTTTTTTTTTTTTTTCTTACAGAAAACAAACTTGTTGAGCAAATCCCCAGTCGTACTACTTGAGGAAAAATTATCATTTAATAACGCGCGAGCCGGTTACGTGCACAGAAACTTTTCAAGGCAAATCGGCAATGAGCCAAGTTCCTATAGGGACGAGGAGGGAAATGATCAAAAAAATGAACATGAAATAAGACTTCCTGTGAGAAGGTCCATAATTCACCATTATTTGACTCCACTGTCAGGGAAATTGTTGAAGGATAGTAAACTGATACTGGAGTCGCAGCCGTTTTTGTTACAGTCTTAAATGTTTGCAACTGTGGCGTTTTAGATGGCCCTTCTTGGAAAATAGCATATCTTTTTATACATATATATATATAAAATATATATATATATGTGTGTGTGTAATAAAACAACGCTTCTATTGATGTTGGAATAATTTTTTTTTTTTAACACACGCAGTCGCAGAGTTTCTCTAAACAAAATGCGGATAGACAGCATCTTTTTTTTTTTTTATAGAATGGAAAAATTACTTTGAAGGTATTTTTTACCAAAGGAAGAATTGGAAACTGGGCCGCGCTATATAGCATATCTGAAGGTGGATGGGGTTTTTTAGGGCATCGACCTGTTATGACTAGACTAACTTTCCCAAATATTTCAAATATATTAGCTATACCTTGCGGCCAATACAAAAATAATACTTTGAGGAAGAAAAAAAAAAATTACTGGGAAGTAGTATTTTACTTCTTCGCAGGCATTTTCGAACCATGTATGGTTTTAAGCGGGGAGAGCTAAGAATATTGCTGCTTCTTGGTGTATGTATTCCTATGTTGGAGGAACAGGCATCCAAATACTAGATGGGGTGCAAGGCAGAATTCATTTCTGCATGATAAAAGAGTTACGGTGAAGTAGGACTTTGAGGAGGACCAATACAATAATGTTTAAAAGACTCAAAATTTAATTTTCTTCCTCTGACTTGATGCAACCTCAAGCTAGTGAATCCTATTTTTGTTTGGTTTGGGGTGATTTATTTTATTATTTTTTTTCTGTGATATTTAGGAGCTGTTACAGTGCCTGAGTTTGGCAAACTAATAGAAAGATAGAACGCATTAATTTATATTCCGGACCTGTTACCATCCAAAACGCTGTCGCTGAAATCGTACGAGCAAAATAAGGTTTTCCTCGTGCTCTGTTTCTTTAAGCAAGTAAATATATTGTTAAGCAGATCTGAGATTCAATATGTTTTCTTGTAATTCATGATTTCATTTCAATTCAAGAATATTTGCTGGGTTTGGGGCTTTAAATCATTCAAGAGCCCAAATGTATCCGTCCTAACTGTGGGGAATAATATTTGCTGCTGTCCCTAAGTCGGGTGCTCAGGCCTAGGTTCCATTGTCAAGTTTTGCAAACTGAAGTTACCTTTTATTGCAAAAAGTAGTTTAATTTCCTAATTTTTTTTTTTGCATCCTTTTCAATACCAAACCTGACAGAGCTGAGTTTAAACCCCAGGTAACCCCTGGAACTCATCCTAAACATTTGCGAGTGTATCCCAAAGTGTTGCCATAAGCAGACCATGGATTGTTACTTTGGGGCAACTTGGAGGTTTGCAAGGAAATTGTGAAAAAATGAGTTTTACCTTAAATTTAACCTTTATGGCTGAGGGTCTGAGTCTCCCCTGGCTGCTCGTCCGCAGGTAGCGATAAAGGTAATGGGCTCTGCGTGCAGAAAGGTTACTGCGGCCCGGAGCGGGTAATGTTAGCACTTTAGAAAATCAGATTATTTTGCCCTCAATCAAGATGAGTAAGCATAGGTTGTGCTGATAAATACTGCTTTAAAAAGCAGTGAAAATCCAGCACAGCTTCTTTAAATTAAGGAATCGCTTTTTTTGGTTGTTGTTTGGCATTTCTGCGTTCGGGTTGGTTTTTTCTTTCGTCTCATGAACGTGCAGTTAGGAGCGATCTTGTGTAATCTAAACAAATTTAAGAAAATAAAGAGGAGAGTTGTTTTGAACTGATCATTAAAATTTTGGAAGGTTTCTGGAATTGTTTCCTGGTGGGGGTTGTGCTGGAGAAGGAGAGACCGGGGCGCGCTGCAGTGTCACCTCCTGTCCTCGGCGCGTTCCCTCCCTCTCCTGATGCTGGGTTGCTGGGAGCAGGCTTTGACTCGCAGGGCAAATTTGGAAATTAGTGTTTATATTTGTTGGGGTTTTTTTCCTGCAGTCGCAGCAATATTTGGAGAGGATAACTCTTAACAGAGCACACATTTTGTGTTTTGTGTCTTTGAGTGTATTTCTGTCCCTGATGAATGGCCCCTACCGAGCCCACTGCTGATATTCCGTAGCACGACTCAAAGACACCTCGCTGGCACTTGGTTCAGCTCTTCTTTGGCATGCTTGGTGTGGTCACCTTCTCCCTTTTACTACCTTCAAAAGGAAAAAAACCACAGATTTAACACAGGCTTGACACGTTGAGTCACCTCTGGTTCACGTCACAGCTTCATTTCTTTATTTTTGGGCATATATATTGGAGGGGTGAAGAGCGACGTGGGGATTTCAGGTTTACGTGGGGTGTCGTGGGTACCAAAGGCGATAGCACAGGCAGTGAGTGGTTTATGAGGATTTCTGGATTTTGGAAAAGGGGGTTTGGGGTTCATCCGTAGACATTTGGGCAAGTGTTCAAAACTTAAATGTTGGCAAAGCAAATTTAAAAAAAAAAAAAAATCATATATATATGTGTGTGTATATATATATATATATATTTAAAAGTTATGATACAGATACTGCCATTTCCTTTTTAACTCGTGGAGCATGAAGAAGGTAGGACAGAAAGAAATGGATTTGTGAAATGGATTTATGCCCAAATTTGGCTGTTCTTACTTTTACCGGTGGCGGGTGGAAAGTCATGGTGGCTTCTTGTTCTGCAAGCGTCTTCAAATCCAGGCCAGGCACCTCGTTAAAGAGATGATTTTTTTTCCCCCCATCGGAGGTTGTACTTTAGCCATCCCTGAGTTTTGGGGATCAATAAAGGGATAACTGTGAAAGGCGATGGCCTGGAACGCGCGGGGAGTGAGACGGGTGGATCTAATGGTTCCCACCCGGCCTCAATACTCGATGGATCCCTGGGTTTGTCCACACAAGGACACTCAGGAGAGGTAAGACAAATTGATTGGGTGTAAAATTAAAGTGCATTAGTTAAAGTGCACGGCACTATTGTGTGGATGCTCTCATTCAGAAGTAAAGTGGCCTTAGTTCACTTTAGCCTAATCCCCTTTGGAGTAGGCCACTCTTCTTTTGAATGAGAACATCCACATTAACTTTTAGTTAATTCGTCTTTCCCGAGCGTCCTGACGGCCTCGTGCCTGCTGCTCTGGAGAGGTTTGGCCAGCTGATGTGAGCTCCCCGTGAGCTTTAGGTGAGCTTTTCATCGGGCATATTCATCTCAACAGCGACTCTTCGGCGCTGGCGTTCGCCGTCGCCCTGAGCTGGGCTGGGGAGAGCAGGTCGGCTCCGAGCCCTCCTCCCGTTCCACTCCCGCAGCTCAAGAGCAATCTTGTTTTTAACGTTGTCTGGGGGGAAAAAAAGATGGCAAAGCTTTATGGTGCCAGGGATTTGGGGAGGAGATGGCACGGACAAGGGTGGGCTGCGGTTTGGGGGTGACATTTCCCAGGTGAATACGGCATTAAGCTCCCCCAGGTATCAATCCTTCTCCTGCTAAACTGAGTGTTTTGTTTTGCGATGGTGGTTTATTGTCCTCATGCGATAGTTTCTTCCCTGTCCACTTATAAGTCAGTTTTTAAAGACAGTGAAGAAGTCTAGATGAACTCCTTTCAGCTGATATTTCCAATCATAAACCTGCCTGAAAATGAACTTGTAGGAGAAGTAATTTACCTGGCAAACTAAAAAATAAATGGTGAGACAGTTTTGGAAGCTGTTTTATATTGTTGCTTGGAGTTCGCTGAGCTTGAGTTTCTGTTAGGGGTATTTTCGGGTGTTTTCTAGACCTTATAAGTAACCTATTTATTTACTTTTGACTGGCTAAGCCATGGGTGCAGATGCTGTGCCGTGTCACACTCCTGCCATAGCCCGTTCCATTCATAATAAAATTTGCAAGGCTTCCTGCATTAGTAAGCAATTTGCTATTGGAGCCTTTCCTAGAAATACAGAATTCTATTTCACCAAAGTATTGTCTTTCCTCTTCAATCAGGGCTGAGGTGAGCTATTTTCTCAAGGACTCTCCAGGCATCTATATGATATTCCCACTTGTGCAGCTGATCTCCAAAACTGCATTACTTACTCCTCCGTCCTGAAGGACCATCACAGTAAATTAAAATTCTCTCGTTAGCATCGCCGGGTTTTGAATCTTGCCAGCTAATTTTGTTTGCAGTTTGGCTTTTTCTTTTCTCTCTCTCTCTCTTTTTTTAAATGTAAAGCAAATATGCATCCAGACCGTCTTTGCTGAAATAAACAGGCCAACAATAAGAGGGGTAATTCTTCGTTTGCTTAAAAGAACTGCCTGTTTTAACTTCAGGAATACTGACCCGGCGTAAAGCAACAGCTGATGCCATCACAGGCAGTGTACTGTATTCAAACAGCTGTACAAAATGAAAAGCTGCGGTATTAATCCTGCCATTCACAGTTTATTTAAGTTTTTCAAGCTTCTCTCGTATGGGCATGGCATCAATGGCTAATTATGCCTCCATTAAGGTTACTGGGCCCTTAATACAGAAAATTATTGTATTTAAAATTTGGAAAGCAGCATCGATGTAATGTAAGATTCTCGCAACTGGCAGACGTTCAGGGAATGCGAACTTTACCTTGTAATTTTCTTTTCATTCATTTGGTCTTTAGGTTTTGGTCTGGTTTTGTTGTTACTGAGAAGGTCAGATCCATCGCTGGTGTTTTTAACGCCGGCTTTAAATAGTTCTATTTAAGGCTGCGTAGCTCTCGGGAAGAGAAGGGAAGAGCAGATGAAAAGCTCCGTGGCTCTGTCCGTCCCGTGTGCCAGGGTGCGGGGCTACAGCCTCTGTGCAAACAGAAATGGTAGAAACCAAGGTCTGAAGCCTGGCACACGAGGAGCTTCATCTCATCGGTGTTATGCCCCGTACTGGACCAGGACAAGCTCTCTCCACGTGAGCTGTGGTTTATCCGTGGACCTGAAAGTCTTGTCCCCTCGTTTGGCTGTCCACCTACTGCCCATCGCATCGGGGTGGGATGTGCAGAGATGTTCCTGGTCTCGGGTGGGAAGTCACCTGCTTGCTGGTGCTTGGCATGTGTGCTCTGGTGTGCACGGTGATTGCTTGCCGAGACTTGGCTTAATCTGGCGAGCTAAGTATTAACCGTGGCCAGCCCCTTGCTTAGAAACCCTCCCCGGAGGACACGGGTGCTGTAGGAAGGAGAAGTGCTGGGCACTCAGTAGGTGGCACTTTGGTTTTAGGCTCAAGCCAGTGCAGGGGACACCTCAGGGTGCAGGCACAGGGATGTGCTGTGCCACGGTGGCCTTGGCCCCCGAGCTCCTCTGCTCACCCCTGTGCTGTGCAGGTACCTCACGTAGGTAGAGTTGGCCAGATTTTTTGATGAGGAGAGTGTCTCGGTGGCTTGTAATTAATAAAATTTCTCTTGCATGTTGATGTGCAACATTAGCGGGGAGTAGTTCTGCTACGTCCTGGGTGCGGCTCTGTATCGGTGACGGGTACGGCTGTGTTTCGATGACGGGTACGGCTGTGTCACCATGAGGTCCTTGGAAGTCACAACTTGGCTCTCTCCTTCGCTTGTGTTCACATAGGTTTTTCGGGCAGTGCACGACATGAGCAGAGGCTCCGTGGCTGAGCGATGCCGCTGGGCATCACTGCGGTGGGAGGGTGACGGTGACGGGGAGAGAAGCCTTTTGAACACGTGGGCAAGTCAGTGGCAGGGAGCTTCCTGGCACTGCCTGCTGTTTGCAGGGATGCTCGGGAATAGATGCCTGGTATTGGCAGGGATGTTTGGGAAGAGGTGCCTGGTATTTGCAGGGATATTTGGGAATAGACGCCTGGTACTTGCAGGGATACTGGGGAAGAGGTACCCGCTGTTTGCAGGGATGCTGGGGAAGAGGTACCCGCTGTTTGCAGGGATGCTGGGGAAGAGGTACCCGCTGTTTGCAGGGATGCTGGGGAAGATGTGCCTGGTATTTTCAGAGATGTTGGGAAAGAGGTGCCTGGTATTTGCAGGGAAGCTCAGGCAGAGATGCCCAGAGCATGCTGCCCACACACACCAAAGGCAGCGTGGCTGCTGTGCTCAAACCGTTCCCTCCTTTTCCCCTCTCTGCCCAGTGGATTTTGCAGCTGTATTACCCCAGGAGGCTCTTGACCCTCCTCCCTGTTGCACAAACCAGTTTTCCCAGTGTGGCTTTCCACCTAGTCAGGGAGCATTGTCATGCTTTTCCCATGTCCGTGAGGCCCATGGCATTGCTTTGTGGCACAGCTTTGCAGAAAAAGTGTGGTACGTGCAAATGCATCTCGCTCCGTCCGTATAACCCCTGCGAGGGATCTCCTTTTTATTACTATTCTTCCTTAAAGCCAGAGCCAGGGTGTGCACATGAGTAGTATGTGCAGGGAGGATTAATTTTGTTCTGAAATGCACGTTCTGTGCCTCAAGCCGGGGTCTGGTCCGCAGTGATGAGTGTTTTGAGAGCTCCTTCGGGTGAGAGCTGGTAGAGCGGTGCTGCAGGGGCAGGGAACGCCGCTCCGCTGGCAGCACGAGGGGAGAGGTGGGTGCTCTCCCCAAGTCTGTCGCTGAGGTTTTGGGGTGAGGTGATTAGTTGCTCGTGAGCTGAGATTTTTCCACTTCTTCTCCCTTGTCATCAAGTAGGGTTGATACCTTAATTTATATGTCATCTACTGATATAGCAAGGGAGAGGAGGTGTGTAAGAATAATAAGTGACACGTTGAAGTAATGAATTATTTCGCTCTGTCGATAGTTTAAAGAAAATAACGTAAAGAAAGCAAAACAATTCCGTTTGGAGTCACGGGGAAGCACAATGCTGAATCAAAAAGCTGACAGGGAAAGTTGCTTTTGGTGGCTTTGCGCTTTGGTTTGGTCCTTTCTGCTATCTTCTGCCTAATTACCACTTTTTAAATGTATTTAGAGGAGGGAGGGGAACAACTTAAACACTGGATGGAGTGAGTAGCAGTGCTGCCGGTAACTTCTGCCGAAGGAGCAGAGCTATGGGGCTGACTGGAAGTGTTACAGGGGGGTGGATGGTCTGCCTATCCTGAGGTGTGGGTCTATGTGGGGCCATGCCGTGAGCCTTACACTGCTCCAAGCCCGACTGGGTGCTCCAAAACCTCTCCGGAGGGCAGAGTGAGCCCACAGGGACCTCTCAGCCCAGCTTTTTTGGGTGGCTCTGGCAGCCAGCCGTGCTTCCGAGCCATCCCTCAATGAGCGGGTGGAGGTGGCGGGGAGCCACGGCCACCTCAGCCTGGTGAACCACCCCCAGAGTTCACCATCCTCCAGCTCCCACAGCCCCGGCTCGACGTGTTTTGTGGCCACCGGCTCGCTGGAGTGTGGCTCACAGAGCCAGGCTGCTCAGCCGCTTCGGCCTCGCTGCTGATTTGGCTTGTTGTGAAATGGGAGGCCGCTTCGGCCTCGCTGATGATTTGGCTTGTTGTGAAATGGTAGAAAGTGGAGGAGCTGCTTTGCGGAAGGGTTTGGCCATGAGCGTTGGAAAATGTGAATCACGGGGATTCCAGTTTTAAGCCTTCTGGAGATAACGGGCAGCACGTACCGGAGTGCGTGACTTGCAGAGAGCCTTAAAAAACAAGGCGGCGCCCGCGAGATTAAGCAAAGGCTTTATAATCAGGAGCACATTTTATACCCGGCGCAGCCTTTGCAGGTATCGCATCCATCCCGCCGGCGAGGTGTAGCTGGAGCGAAGCTAATTACACCGCGGTTTTAATTTTGGTGTTGAACAACACCGCGAGGCGAGCGGGCTCTTGAATCCTGCTAACAACGCGCCGTCATCAAAATACGCTGACTCCGAATGGCGTCTGTTGTCACTTAGCTAAAAAGACCATTTGATAGTTGTGACATACATACGCTCGGCGTTGTTTGCTCGTGAGGGAGCTGAAATGAAGTAGGGCTGTCGCAGAACGAGGGCTGTGCTTGTGACTTCCCTTCCCAAGAAGCCCCAGTTGGGCTAGTGGGATGCTGGAGGTTGGAGCCTGTATTTAATGCATGTCAAAAAATTTGCAGCGGGTACCCTGGTGGGTTAATTTTATCTTTCCAAAAGATACTACTCCCCAAAAAATCTGTAAGGGGAACACTTCGAGATGTGGTTTTTGCTGTCAGTAAACTCTTGCTGTTTGCCTGCGCCCAGATGTTGAGCCTGAAGTGTGGATCTTTCCGAAACACCGACTCCAGCCACAGCTCCTGGGAACAGAGAAAGCAGAGGGGTGGGAGAAGTTGAGGGCTCTGTCTTGCCCCGAATCAGCCTGGGCAGGTCGGGTTTGGGACCCCAGCCAGGCATTTGACAGCCTGCGCCATCGCAGCCGGACGTGGGCATCTGGCAGATCCCCTTCTAAATGACTTTTACCACGTAAACACAATAACAGGGAGAGATGGCAGACGCTCATTTTCTGGCTAAGTGGCGAGGCATTTTTCCTGTTTACACCTTTGGAGGAATCATTACATGAAATATTGAACAGGAAACTTTTACTTGTCTCCGAAGACCTTTTTCCTGGTCTAGAAAAACTTGGAAAATACTCCAGTCCTAGGAAATTCAGTAGGAGTTGAGGAGGGCTAACACACCTCGAGGCACACCAGCCTTCAGGAGGTAGCGGTGTCGTTTCGGGCCGGCTTTGTGCGTGTTCCTGCACGATACTGGACTTAAAAAAAAAATATATCTGTGTAGAGCAGTGATTTTATCTACCCTGACCGCGAAGCTGTGTTTCCTTGTGTCGAGAAAGGGACGGGGATTAACGCTATCTAGCGATATGGCTCTTATCAAAGGGAGGGGACAGGTTTACAATGCGGAGTTACTCTAAATAGAAAGTACTAGTCAATGTTTGTTGTGTGGGAGACAAAAAACCTGCGTCGCCATCAGCTGGCTCGGTTAACCTGGCTGGGCAGGCGGTGTTTATTGTTGAGCTGAGATTAAAAAAATGAAGAGTGGAGAGAGGTCGATCAAATGTAAGGCATGTCGTGATTGACACCGTCGCTGCTCAAGCTTCGGGAGCATCCGTCACGGCAACCGCCGACACAAGAAGTCAAAATGAAGGTTTAAACCTTCTGCTGCCTGAAATAATTTTGCTTTTCCTATTGCCAGAGGTGGTTTTGGGTTTCTCTGGAGTCCTCTCTCAAGAGAGAAAGTCTGGCTGCCCACGCTGTGTCCCGCGGAGGGACTTTGGAGGTGGTTCCCCAAGCGCAGCATGTTTGATTTCCATGTGTGGTAGGACTGTGCTTCTGGCAGAAGGCAGCCCAGGCTGGGGGTCTCTGCGTTGCCATGAACACGCACACGTGTGTGCACACCAACTCACTCACAAGTGGTGTTTTCAAAAGTCTTGCCCCTGCAGAACTGACTGGGCTTTGGTGCCTCCTGGAAGAGAAGAGCTGTGGTTTTTCCCCTTCCTTTTTGTCTTTATGTCCCACCCAGTCTGATGATCTCCGTTTCATTCTCCTTTATTTCTTGTGGTTTATGCTTAGTGCTTCTAATTATTCTTTTTCCTTTGGAAAGTGCTATCAGCTCATCCTTTTGCACTTGTGTTTTCTTTTCCATTCAGCCTGTTTGGGACTCTCAGGCCCTTTCCTCCCCTCTCCCTGCCCACACCCTCTTCTCCTCTGTGCTCTGAGGACATGGATGAGATGGGAAGGCTCTGCTGTGTCCCATACCTGTGTGGTGGGTACACAGACAGTGTCGTGCTGTGCCAAAGTGTT
>NW_010324637.1:15000-18330 GCF_000700745.2 Antrostomus carolinensis | reverse complement strand
GTGAATTGCGATAGCAGGGCTGAGGGAGAGAGCTCGCGTGGTTCGGTGGATGCTGGTTGGATCATCTTGGTGTTGTGCGATGTCATTTGTGCTTCTGGTCACTTCGGGTGAAATCCTGGCCTTGTGAAAACCAGTGGCAAAACTCCTGTGTATTTCCAGTTCCCCATCCTCTGTGGTATTTGTGCTGATAGCCGCTCTGGTTTCCTTTTATCTGTTTGTCTCAGAAACCGTCCCGTGTTGCGTGCATACAGACAACTTAACGCCTTATTTTTCCTACGAGGCCGCAAAGAGTCAAAGAGTCTTACCCTCATTTGAAATAAGGGGAAGCTAAAGATAGAAAGCTTGCAACTTTTCTGGGGCTAGGAAGGGAATCCAGGTCAGAGCTGAGACTTCCACATGGAATTTCTTCTGCTTTTTACTTTGACGGGCCCTGCCGCCTCTAACACTGCAAAGGTTTCCATCTGTGCAAGAGTCGACCTCGCTGTGCTGCTTGGTTGCCGGCGGAGTTATCGCTTGTCCGTCACCTTCCTTCTGCAGACTTTTGAAGCACCTTTTTTCCATCCAAACCCAAAGTTTTTGCTTTTGTTCTTTTAAAAATAACTTGCCTCCGAACCGAAGTTGCATGAAGTAGATTATGGAAGAGCTAGTGTCACTTAAAAAAAACCATCCGTTTTGCAGCATTTTGAGAGATGTTCCTGCACGTATCATTTCTTCTGACCCACTTGGTTTTGGTCGTATCGTGGGTGATGGGCTGCTTGGTTTTGGCTGGCTGGGAGATGGGATCACTGCCTGGCAGCTTCGGTTAGCCCCACAGGGAGATGGTAAAGCCATGAGTGAGTCCTCTCAGAAAGTCAAGAGTAGTCATGACAGTGGATTTCATGGTCCCCGAAAGCCTGCACTTGACAGAGATTGGAATAAGCAATGTTTGTGTGTGGAAACTGATAGGAACTAGGTGGCATTCTATTTTTCACTTTATCTCAGTGAACTGGAAGAGGGGAGATTGAGATGAGATCTGAGAAAGATATTCTTTGCTGTGAGGCTGGTGAGATATTGGCCCAGGTTACCCAGAGAAGTTGTGGCTGCTCCTCCCTGGAAGTGCTGAAGGCCAGGCTGGATGAGGCTTTGAGCAACCTGGTCTAGTGGAAGGTGTCCCTGCTGCTGGCAGGGGGGTTAGAACTGGATGAGCTTTAAGGTCCCTTCCAACCCAAACTGTTCTGTGATCTTAAGTATATTTTCAGTCCTGCTTACCAATTTCTATTTTTCAAAGTTTTTTTTCCCCAATTAAGAGAGAATTCAAAAACTTTCTCTTATGCCGGGTGGGGAACAGGCTGCCTGAGGATCGTCACTAGCCATGGCCTCCAGAAGTGAAGTGGGATGAGGCTGGTGGATGGCAAAGACCAGGTCTGTCTCTCACGTAGCTCTGGCTTCATCATTGTTACTACGGGTTAGACACTTACTGAGCAGCTGTATTGAATGTTTTGCCCAAGTGAGGTTGGGGACATCAGCCCAGCCAACAACCAGGAGGGTGAACTATGCAAAAGGTAAATTCTTGCTAGATAGATGGGTTAAGTTTGTAGGAGGTGGGTGCGATGACTTTGAGGCAACCCCCTTTTTGCTTCGAGTTCTTGCTTGTAGTGAGCAGAAGTATTTCCTGACGTGGTGGGTCACTGCCCTCGAGAGGGCTGGGGGAAGGTTTTTAAAAGGGAGGGGTTAAGAAAAGTCTGAAGAACATTTCAAACATAATGCGTTACTTTTTTTTTTTTCTAATAAATAAGTATTTAATTTAGGAAAAGAAAATAAGATAAAACTTCAGAAGGAAAACAATAAACCCAAATTATGTTGACAAATTGCTGGCAGCAGCTCAGTTCCTCCAGGGCGAGGGGATGAATGATTATACCTGCAGCCAACTCTCTCGCAGCCTGGAGGAGCAGAGGTTCGTCCAACAACTAAAGGAATTAGCCGATCCCCGTCTCCAGTTGTTACACAAACACAAATGAGCCCACAAGAGGGCTGTGCTCACAAAACTTTTGAGAAGATATATATCAAAAGATGCTGAGTACAATTTTTATCACCTGTAATAGAAGGCAATTTCTTTTATTTATGTACTGATGGTCAAGCCTTTCGTTGCTTGGCCAGGGCCTCTTTTTTTTTGCCCTTTCCCATGCTTGATGATCAAAAAAAATCCATTTTCTTCTTTAATGTAAGCAGAATGCAGTGGTTTGCCCCCACCACGTGTGAGTGTTAACTTACCTCAAAGCCCAGCTCTTGTTGGATTGCAGTAATAAGCGTATGCAGTGTTATTTATCCTGACTCTCCAATTTAGCCATCAACCAAACAATTTTGTCTGTAGCTTTTTTGTTTGTTAAAGCTTGATGTTCACCATGACACAAGTCAATAACTGCTTCGGAGGCCTCGCCAAATGTGGTCATCCCTTTAATGGGGCTGTTGCGCTGATACCTGCTGGGGCTTGTGCTTTTCAGCCCAGCTCATCACCCAGTTAGGTGAAACACCTGGTAAAGGTCGTAGGAGGCAATTGGTGCTTCTGGGATTATTTAAATGCACAAACATTTTTGCTGCTTCCTTTCCTTTTCCCTTTTCTTCTTCTTCTTTTTCTCCCTGCTTGTATCAGAGGACTCAACGAGCTTCAAAACCAAAACAGAAGTCAAGAAATGAATTTGAAATGCCATGGGCTAAGATAAAACATCCCTTGTAGAAGGTCTTTTGCCCTTAAAGTGGTGCAGCATTGGGAGTACCCTGGGCTCAATCCTCTTTTATTTTAAATCAGTCATGCGATCATGACTCAAATCAGTCACTAGCTGGACCGTAGTTTTGTCACTAGAAACTATTGACCAGCAAGAAAGGCAGTGGTGCAAAACCAGTTTAAATCATGGGAATTTAAGAGGCCAGCCTAGAAATCTCCAAATTATTTTGCTCGTGTAGTCTGGATTTTGCTCGTGTAGTCTGGATTTTGCTCGTGTAGTCTCAATTTTGCTGCTGTATTCTTGATTTCGCAAAGATTTGGACTGGAAGGTTCTGTTGAATGGTTGGGCAGGGGCTAGCTTGGAAGAGAGAGATAAAAACTACTGGAAGAAGGATTATCAGTAAGTCCCAGTCCATGTCACAGTGTCCGTTCTCAGCTAAATGGTGACTAATGGGTCCAGCTCAAGTCATAATGGGCCATTATCCTTATTTATATACTATTGTCACAACCACGTGTCTGAGACCCTCCTCTGGAATGAGCCAGCCTATGTAATGGAGTGATTAATTTATATTACTTTGCACTTCTCTAAAGTCTCCCTTTGGAAGAACTCAACATGTTTTACAGTCGCT
>NW_010324637.1:0-10000 GCF_000700745.2 Antrostomus carolinensis | reverse complement strand
ATTAGTTTTTAAACTAAACCAGTATATTTTAATTTTTTTATACACATGGACCTAACGTACATGGTGAACAACGTCTCTTTATAGAATTTTAACTATTTGAGACACTTTATTGTATAAAGAAAAGTTGCTGACTGCATCGTGAGTATAGCCTAGTAAAAATGGGGCCTGGAATAGTAAACTGTTGCAGAGCTGAGGCAGAAACTGGTAACCTTCTGACCTCTGACTTTTACTGGAAAATGATATGCAACATAAATTCAGGGGGCCTTTTTTCTTTCAAGTACCTATACATGTATATATTCTAGTGGTGCTGTTCACAACGCTTTAGTTGAAGTGGTGTCAACATGTTCATTAGAGCCCCTTGCTTTCGGAGCAAACTTTTAAATCCACGGGGTTTTTTTGGTTTTTTCCAAGGTGAAAAAGCTGCTGCAAAAATAGGCTTTGTACTAAAATGTGGTGTTTGGAGGGGGTTTGTACTCAGATAGGGCTGTTCTTTTATTAGACGGACGTGTTATGTGTATATGTGCGCGGACAAAACATCTGCGGGGAGGCTTGCCAGCGAGCTCCTAAATCTCTTGGGCCTTTTGGAAATGGAGCTACTCAGCTCCTGGTGTACTTTTTAAGATGTTCAGGCTAAATTTTCTCCTAAATGTGGCATTTTATTAGTCTGGAGCACCAGTTGTATCTGCTGTTTTATCGTCGCTGTCCTGGTCGGCTGCTGGCAAGGTGCGTGCTATGACCTCGGTCAGGAAGGGGTTTCTAAAGTGACTTTAGAGCTTGAGTCCTACTAAATAGCCACAGAAAGACTTGTCAGCGATGCTTTAGCAGGTTCTGAAACTTTTACCCCAATTTTAGAGTGAGGTTTATTGAGGCTGGAATTGCTGCCAGCACTTGATAGATGCATTTGTGAAGAAGGCTTCGTTGCATTAAAACTTTAGGAAAGAGCAATAAAACTGTGAATTTCCTAACTGGAACTTTCAGGTCAAGTTTGGGAAAGGAGTTTTGGAAAGGAGACCTTGTCCATGGTGTCTCCATTACTGAGACTTGCCTTCAGGCCACTTGTCACCCGTGGAAATGGCCCTTTTTTGAGGAACAGGGATGTGGGAAGGGTAGCAATGGTCTTGCTGAGCCTTGCTTTACGTTTTGTTTTCTTGAAGCCCTCTGAAGGCTGAGATTATGGGGGAATCTCAGTTGTGTAAGCCCATCCGCACCTGCATATACACCTTGTGTAAAAAAAAAGCATGATTTTAGCCTTCCCACTTGGGGAGGAAGTCAAAAAACCACGATCCTGAATGACCAAAAGAGAAGAAAAAGATAGCCGATTCCCCACCTCTCCCCAACGACACTGAAGTTCCGAATGCCATGATTTGGAGGCTTTTCTGCTATGGCTTGATGTGAGGAGTGACAACATTGTGGTCAAACTGATGTATTCACCTCTGCTGGCAGAAGCAGCCGGCGTGGCACTGCCACCACAACCGGTGGGACGGCAGCGAAAGGCTGGGGACCTGCACACTTGTGCTTGCGAGCACAGGAGTTAACTCGAGATGCGTGCGTTGCGTGACATATATTCAGTATATTATGGGCCTCCCTATTTTTAGGAGTTTGTAAAAAGTTCCTTTTGGTTCCATCTGTCAAGAGCACGTTTGCCATTTAAAAAAAAAAAAAAAAATCGAATCTAATCACCAGAAATAGAAGCCTCTAAAACTGTCTATTTTTAGGCTGTTCCCACAACCTCCTTCCCCTGTTGGGGTAGGTACAAGCACCTTCTGGGCCAGGGTTCCAACCTGGGTGAAGGTATCACGAGGACGTGAGTGTTGAGCTTTGCATTTTCAAAGGGACACACAAACTGGAAAGCTTGAACCCCTTAGCAAGAGTTTTGTCCCCTAGTCCTTTAACCCAGATTATGTTAAGGTCTATTTTTGGACTTTATGGGGTATTTTTCTTCTTTACCTGATACCTCGCTGCTTTTAATCCCCACAAAGTGCATTTTTAACCTATTTATATCCCTGCGCACAGCGCACGTCAAACAATTACCTTTGCAAACAGGCGAGGTGTTCTTTCCTCTAAACATTTGAAAGTCTTTTTGAGAATGTAAATTTATTTACTTAGGTAAATCCTGATGACTCCCAGCTGCTTCGATCTATTATAGAAATCCATATTTAACTGCCAGGGGGGCTGTTCTGGGGTCTCGTGCCACTGAACAGCAGGATATGTTATTGCATCGCACGTTGACACAACCTCTTATAAAGGCCCGGTATTGTGTCATCGTAGGGGATAGTTATAGCAGAGGAATGCAGAATAATATTATGAAAAAGTTTTGTGGGCTGTTTTCCCATTGCTCTGAACTTATTGGGAAGGGCCTTTGGAGGTCTGTCTCCAAACGGTGCAAAGAAAGAGATCTGAATTTACCCAGGGAAGAAATAACTTGCAAAATTCCATTAAAAAAAACAAAAGAGAAGCAAGTTCTTAGCGACAGGCAGGTGATGCTGAGCTCACAGCAACACTATTTGATCTTCTTGCATATTCTAACTTTAAAAGATTCCTGTTTGGGGTATGAACAGATCTGTTTTGGGGTTTGTTTTTTTTTCAAATAGTCAGGCCAGGAGGATACTGAACAAAGCCCTGGTACAGTCACTTTTAATCCAGAGTGGGGCTTTTTAATTCCTGTGTTTAGCTCTCCTACATGGCTTAAAAGAAAAAGAAAATAAATCCATCCGTGTCTCCTATTTGTGTGTATTGTTTCTTCCCCATTTTTTTTCTGTGCAAGCCTTGGCCTGGGTTCAAAACATTTTTTTAACCTCCAAATGATTGTTGCTCTTTCAAGCTGGGAGTCGAAAGTGGCGATATTTCTTGATAAAAATGTATCAATGGCCGCAATGGTTTGGGGTTTGCTTTGGTTTTGGTTTTTTTTTTTTTCAGGCTTTTGTAGGAGTTTGGGCAACCTATAGGCAAAAAGGCAATCACATTTATTATTGCTGGGAATCTCAAGGCGGTTGTTTGGAGGCTGCGAAGGCAGGCGGCAGAGCCGGGCGGTGGGGGAGAGAAGGGCCACATTATGTTCCAGATGACTGAGCAAGGATTTATATACCAGCTTGCCTTTTTTTTCTTTTTCTTCTTTTTTTTTTTTTTTTTCTTCTTTTTTTTTTTTAACATGGAAGAAGAAAAGTAATAAGAGCGGGGAGGCAAGGCATTTGAAGCGGTCAGATGGCCGATGACTAATGGGAGAGGTGGGCAGGAGCCCCGCGGATTGGGTGTCTTAATGAGCACATTTCGCACTGAGTTTGGGCCGCAGTTCCCCTTCACCTTTGCCCTTTATTGACCAAACTGACACTTCATTTTTCACATACTTCCAATTATGGCTGAGCTTAAGTGTTGCCCTGCCTCCTTTCTTTCTTGCCTATGGATGGCTTGAGAGCGACTGAGGCCACAGAAGATATTTTAATTTGAAAAACTACCATAGCACGGCAGGTTTAGGGTGTAACCTGAACCTGCTGTCACTTTGCAGTTTCTCCGACGAAAACAGAAGTTTTAATGTTTCTTGTTTAGCTCTTTTCCCCTCCGCTTCTCCGTGGTGAGGTGGGGGGATGGCTGTGGGGGTGGTTGGGTTGGTGAAGGGTGTTCCCCTTGGGGTAAAGGTGCTGTGGGTGGGAGTCAACCAAGTAGTGAACCATTGAACCATGGAATGGTCTGGGTTGGAAGGGACCTGAAAGATCATCCAGTTCCAACCCCCCTGCCAGCAGCAGGGACACCTTCCACTAGACCAGGTTGCTCAAAGCCTCATCCAGCCTGGCCTTCAACACTTCCAGGGAGGAGCAACCACAGCTTCTCTGGCCCACCTGTTCCAGTGTCTCACCACCCTCACAGCAAAGAATTTCTTCCTCACATCTCATCTCATCTCCACTCTTCCAGTTTCAAGCCATCACCCCTTGTTCTGTCACTCCCTGCCCTTGGCCATAGTCCCTCCCCAGCCTTCCTGGAGCCCCTTCAGGTACTGGGAGGTGCTAGAAGAGGTAAACCCTGAATGATGGCTCCTTGTTGCCTCTCAAAGCAGCATCTTCTCAAGGGGCTTCTTGTGGTGTGATGTCCCACAATGTGCTTTGCCCAAAGCTCTCCTTATAGAAAAGCAGAACATCATTGTGCCTGCAGCTGTGGGGCCTGAGACCGGTGTGGATTTGTTGGTTTGGTGATGTTTGATGCATGAACGTGGCTTAGAGCGTGGCCTGGCTGTGAGGCTTTGCGCGGTGGCTGAAGACGATGCTGGCAGAGGCAGGTATGATGAAGGGATGGATGGACAAATCTCCAGTCCTCAGCCACCCCTTTGATGTATGGAGAGAACTGTGATATATGTCCCGTAGCCCCAGCCTGTGTGTGTTTCCACGTTGGCTTTTACACGCAAAATCCTTCCAGGGAGGAAACGTCTGTTTATTTTTTCAGGGCTTCGGGGGTTTCGGAGCACGCGGTTTTCCTACCGAAGGTGAATTGTGTCAGAAATAGTAGGAATAAGTTGCACTTGCGTGGGGTGGGGTGGGTTTAAGAACAAAATAGCTGCTGTTAGACCTTAAATTCCCAGCAGCGCCGCTGGATTTTGCAGCGTGGCTTTCGCTACCAGCTCTGTCACGTGAAGCTTGGGTGAGTAATGAGCGGGCACGTCACCTGCATTTAAATACATGGCGAGTATATCGACAGTTATTTACATCCAAACAGAGGCCTCTAAACCAGAGAAGTATTTATCTCAAAAAAAAAAAAAAAAAAAGTATCAAGTATTACCAACTTTATTATGTAGCCCTCTGGCATAGTAATGGCATGGCATATTTTTACTATAATATGGTAATAAAAGAATATGTAAAAAGCAGACAAAGGTTCTGTCTTTTCACTAAGGTGACCCCTGTTACCAAGTAACTGCTTTACTTATGAGCTTATTAAAAAACTCAAAAAAAAAAAAAAAAAAAAAGCTTTTCATACTTCACAGGCATTGATGTGAAAATGAGCTGTCCTGCGAGTAGTTTTCTTGATCATTTTTAGAACAATTGATTAGCCAAAGAGCCGCTGTCATTAGTTGACATTGACTGATAGCAATTTGTCACAAGCTCCGAAGGTCAGCCAGGCAGTGGAAGCTTCGGCTTGTCTTTGATTGACCTTTTCTGATGCCATTATCATGCGATCGGTTAGACTGGATGTGACCCTCGATTGGAAAAGACAGGGCATTAGTCAACAGGGGCTGCTCCCGGTATTTTTTCTGGTGCTTTATGTATTGTGAATCCCGAATTAAGCGTAATAGGCTTGTTTGGCAACGGAGCAGGATCAGTTTTCTCGGCGAGGCTCTGCCATCCCCTTTTCTTTTCTTGCTTTTCCATCAAGTGGGCAGCGCTCGGTTCGCTTTATATCAACGTCAGCACCTGTGCCCTCTTCTTTCAACGTGAGATAGGAGATTTCAAACAACCCCGTATGTATTTGAAACTCGCCGTGTAGGTACAAATTCTCCAGCAGCACCAGCATTAATTATTTTTATCTCCCCAGAATCATGTTTTATTTTTTAGCAGTGATTGAGTAGTTGAGGATTATGCTCATAACAACACGATGTCAATTTATCATTCTACTCTAAAGCCGGAGGGCGTGAAACTGGTTTTTTTTTTCTTCCTTCTGGTTGGGGTTTTTTTTTGTTGTTGTTTTTTGGGGGGTTTTTTTGGTCTCATCAGCCTGATTCAGCTGTTAAAGTTAGATTTTGGCAGCATTAAGGCTCCGTGCTTCAGCTGGGCAGGGTTATGCTTACAGTATGGTGCATGGGAGAGAGTCCTCACTTGGAAGCGGGTATCTGTCATGATTTGAGCATCAATCTCTTCCCAGGGTCAGGATTTATTTTAATCATTCACATTAGCTCTGAACGTCTGTTATTAGCAGGCGTTTTTCTTTTCTGTTTGGCAAAGCAAATTTAAATACTTAGAAATGTGGCTTGTTTTGCCTAAATGGTGGGGAATGCAGTCATAAACAAATTCTTTTCCTTGTTAAAAAAAAAACCAAACCCAAAACCCAAAACCTTCCTTCCTCCCATTTACCTTTCTGGGGAAACCTGAATTTCTCTGTCTACGTACCAACTTGTTTTTCAGGTCAGCCCCCAGAGATAATAAGCAGTTCAAACCCAGCACAACCGTTTCAGCGTGGTTTAATGTGACTTTCAGTCTTTGCTTAGGAAGAGCTTCCAGGCGGGAGGGGAGCAGAGCAATGATTGTGTCAGGAGGCAGATCCCTCAGGCTGAAGCTCTTGCCATCGTTGGCAGAGTGAAAGGAGGGAAAAAGACCTTGGGAACTGTTTACCTTTAAAGTGGCTATGGAGATACAAATATTCCTGACTTCTCAGCCTGTCTGTAATCAAGCAGCGAAATTCATGTGCTGGAGTCCTGGACTCTTTTTTTAAAAATTTTTTTTTTCCTTTTTCTTGGCAAGTTTTTCTAAACTTAGAAATGTCTGTCCCATTAAACATCTGTGAGCAAGTCTCTGTATACATAGATGTGTATGTAAGAACACGGCCCTGACCCCAAACCGAGCATCCCATCAGCGATGAGAGGCTTTTGCACATCCCAAAATGTGTCTGCATGGCCCCGGGTGTGTTACTGAGGATGAGATCCTGAATACGCTGAGCAGGGAGTAGCAGTGGAAAATACAGCATTGCTAAATTGTGTCTTGGACTGTTAGCTAACAACTCGGGTGTAGGACTGAAGGGCATCTTGCTTTCCTCCTTGGATGGGGCAGAGAGAGGTTTGGATGTGAGTAGCTGTAGAAATAGGTTTGAAGTTCTTGGTGTCCAAGGTACCTCTTTTTAGCAGTACCCGAGTCTTGTGTTTTGAAGATCACTGATACAATTTGATTTAGAAAAATTGTTGGTTTATTCTGGATGATGGTTGGGTTTTTTTCCCCCTACACATCCTAAATGTGCTCTTTTAGGTTGTGGTGGCTTGTGGAAGCCAATGAACTTCCCATACGCTTTCCGTCAACCAGCCCAAACCCCAATTGCTTCTCATGGTCTTGGTGTCTTCAGCTGAGTCTTTTGCTATCTGATGGAGGCAGAGCGTGACATTCAGGTGTGAATCATTGACCTCTTTAAACCAGAGGTGAAAGAAGCAAAGTCATGTTCTTGAGACGGCCTCCACTTTGGAGAAACGTTTTATTGCAATGAGCCTCAACCTGCAAGCACACGTTGTTTCTGGATCAGTGATGCAACAGGGTGTGCCATTGGGCTTCTTGGCTTCTTGGCATTTTCCTGCCTCTCTTGTGAAATGCTGGGAGGGGGGGGAAAAAAAAAAAAAAAAAAAAAAGAAAAAAGATTACTAAGGTTGGAAGAAAAGTCTTTAAAAAAATGAGTTGTGTATGGAGAAGGCGAGTGCTTGTCCCATAATACAAGGACTAGGGGTGGTTGGTCACCAAGTCTCACAGCACAGGAGCTTTCCAGAGCATTAGCAAGTTTAAAACAAACAAAAAATGTTTTACGTGTTGGGTTAAATGTATTGATACCGAGTGCTGTGGAGGTCAGCAGGGGACAAAAAAGAGATTACACCAATTTGTGGAAAAATAAGGCCTTCTGTAGTTATCAAAAACCCTGCTCCAGATGCAGCTGCTGGCTCAGGAAGCTGCCCCAGTGCTGGTTGTCAGCCGCTCCTCTAACCTCCCTTTCTGTACCGGTTTCCAAAACATCCATTATTGCTCCTGGGAGGGACCGACATGAGATCAAGCAGCTTGGACTGATCTCCTCTGGTTTTCATGTGAAAATAATTTTTAAAAACTCAATTCAGGAAATAAGATATTGGATTTTAATTTTTTTTTTTTTTTTAAATTTACCCCATTTTTGATGGCTCTTGCTAATGCTGGCATGGTTGGGAAGAAAGTAGACGCTTTTGTTGGGAAGAAAGTAGACGTAGTTGGTATTTTCTCGCCCTTATTACCCTGTTGGTGGGAATGGTTTGATGCTCTTCATTCAAATTTGACAGGCGATTGCTTCTGTAAATGAATGCACTCAAATCATAATTGTTGCAACAGAATTGTTTGATTACCTGGCGGTTTTTTTCTTTCCCTCTGATAGCTTTTGGATCACCTGTTTGCTGAGAGCATTTGACAGTCCTCATGTTTATTACCCAATTGAATGTCAGTAGCAATTGCAGCTAAAGATAAACGAAAATGCAAGTACTTGTTGACCTTGACTTTTTTCCACAAGATATTGGACTTGATGGCTCTATTGCTGTTGAACTGATAAGAGTTATAAACAGTAGTTGAAGGAAAATGTTTTATTCCCAGAGGAAAATACCACGCTGCTGTGGGAAATGGCATCTGACTAGCTCTCTTTGCCAAATTTGCTTGGTTCACCTTCATTCAGGGCTGTGGGAAAATAAAATACAAATTTCCCCTTTTATGACTTTAATATCTCTGCAAACATGAATTCCTGCGCTCTTTGTAAAGTTTTGTTGGCAGGCTGCGCCGATAACATACGGCGAGCGCGAGAGCTTGCCGTGTTTTATGATGTGCTATAATGAGGATTCTCCATTCTTCCTCATTTTTGGGCTGATTTGATAATTACAGGGAGGGAGGGAGCTGAGCTTTCTTCTTCTTTGCCATGGGAAGCTTGATACGTCTGTAACCAGCGAAGATGGGGAAATGCGTGTTGCCCGAGTGGGCGGGAGGGCGACCTGGGGAGGAAGACAAAGTTATTGCAGGGAAGGAGGGATGATGTTTTGGTAGGACACGTTTGCACCCACTTTTTTGGGCAGGGTCCCAAGTGGGTTCGCTTGCAGTTTTTGGAGAGAATGGGGCCAACTCGGTGTCACCCATCCCAGCTGCATTGAGGGGGGACGGGAGGGATGAGCATCCTACCCCAGCAGATCTTGCTGCTGTAATCCCCTCCTTATATATATATATATTAGGAGGGGATTATATGTATATATATATTTCTTTCTCATTTCTAATCCTGCTCCAATATGAAACCTGAAAGGCAGACTTCAGTGGAAACGGGAACAGGCAATAGGCTTTGAGATCTTCCGGGATGAAAGTCATTGTATAAAAATAACGTGTAAAGAGCACAAAAGACCGTGGAATTATATTGTTTAAAACATAAGTCCTTCTTGTCTCGGCAACTGCTCTGATAAACTCCATCCAGTATTGTAGGAGCTTGTTAAAGCGCTGAAATACAGGATTAAGCAGTGCTGTAACAGTTAGCAGAGTCAGACTAGTAATCTTATTGCATTGTATTTTTTTTTAGGTAAGATTAAGCTGGCATTACATTATGTGTTTGTGGGCGAGGGGGCATTCTTTAGGGGATTAATTAATAGGCTCAACGCCATAAGATGCTGACATCATTTTTTTCTAAGCACATTGATGCTTTTATTTTTGTAAATTTTTTTTAATTTAAATTCATGAATGAGATGGGGACCTTCTCAGGGTGATGGGTACAGCCCCTGTGGCTTGTGGCACAGCCACTTGTCACCCTATAATTCATCAGGGACCTCTTCTGATGGCCTGGGGACCCACTCAGAAGGTGCCGTGAGAAATACTGGTGGGAGGGGCTCAGCATCTCTTTTCATGGCAGGAAGATGTGGCAGGGGAGGGTGAGGTTGGCCATGAGGAAAAGGTTCTTGAGGCAGAGGGTGGTGGAGCGCTGGAACAGGCTCCTCAGGGAGGTGCTCATGGCACCAAGCCTGACAAGATTCCAGGAGCATTTGGCCAACATTTGCCCTCAGGGACATGGTGTGAATGTTGGGATTGTCCTGTGCAGGGACAGGAGTTGGACTCGATGATCCTGGTGAGTCCCTTCCAACTCACAACCTTCCATGATTCCATGCCTGATACTGCTCTGGTGGGTCTTTGAATGAGTGTGTCACGGGTAAAACCTTCTAGCTCTCTTTAGCCACGATGCTTCCTCCATGTAGCCTCTGAATCTTGCCTTTGCCACACTTGGGTCTTTGCTGGTAGGGCTTGGGAGGTGGGAGAGGACATGGGAGAGCCATGCCATGCTGTGGGAGCAG
>NW_010324636.1:2412-3663 GCF_000700745.2 Antrostomus carolinensis | reverse complement strand
GCTGAGCAGCTCTCCAGCCTCTCCTCCCCAAAAGAAAGAACAAACAGACCTTTTCTGGAGGAGCCTTTGATGGCATCAACCAGGACTGTGCTCATCACGGCCTCCACAGCCTCGGAGCTGGCTGACACCTTGTGCTCAGCCCTCTGGAGCAGGCTACCTGCTGCAGAAAGATGTTGCCCTTCCTCTCCCTCAGCTCTGCAGCATCTCCTGGCCTCAGATCCGGTGTTACCGCGCTCCCGGTCCCCTTCGTTAGCGGCAAATGGCACAGGATGTGCCAGGACTGGGGACAGACGTGGAGGACAACACGCTGCACCTCCATCACATCTCATCTCCCCTCTTGCTAAGAACTTCTTCCCACCTCTCTGCAAACAGTAATTAATTCATCCTCGCAACCACGCTGCGGGAGGCAAGTGCATCACACCTTTGTTCCTTCTCCAGACACTGGGAAAAGCGAGGCAGGAGGCTGGGCTCCTCGCCTCGGGCCAGAGAGGAGGAAGCCGGGGCCAGAGCCAAGACGCGCAGGCAGATACTTCAGCGATCAGATCAATCCCTGTGACCGACTTCAGGAGTTTCTGGCTCTGCTATGGCTCAGAGAGGTGGGAGGAGGCAGCCAGGCCAGCCTCCAAGAACGTGGTACGATGGGCAGAGAGCAGCGAGCAGCAGCCCAGGGCTCAGAAATGCGAGAGGATTCATCGCAGCCCCAGAGATCCATGGTGGGTTCACAGAGACACGGGTTGGCCCAGAAACGGAGGCCTGTGCTCTCCCTGAGCCCAAACATCCACCATGCTCCGGCAGGGAGGAGAGCTGCCATACCTCATCCTTCCCTGGATCTCCCCTTCGAGCATCCCAGTATCTTCTAGAAACAGCAACTTTCCCAAATCCTTCGCAAAGCTGTGACCAGTCCCGGCGTGTGGCAGATGGGGAAGCCGAGCCCCGCAGAGGAGCTGTGGTCGGGGCTCTGTCCCACGAGAGGCACGTGGCATAGAAGGGGAGAGTACAGCCCGGGGCTCTCGGCTGCACCAGCTGCCCATCACCCTCTTGGCCTCATTGGGGTGGAAGCTGCTGGAATTGCACCTCCAAAGCCGGGACACCAGGGAGCAACGCTGGCACAGTGCTGACGCACAAGAGCCAGGGCAACTCTAACACCCAGCCCACCCCGTGCTCCCCATCTCCCCAGTGATCATCCTGGGCTGCACCCAGAGCAGCGCGGGCAGCAGGTGGAGGGAGGGGATTATCCACCTCTACTCCGCT
>NW_010324636.1:230-2393 GCF_000700745.2 Antrostomus carolinensis | reverse complement strand
TCCAGTTCTGGAGCCCCCATCACAAGAGAGACCTGGAGCAGCTGGAACAAGTCCAGAGGAGGCCACGAGGATGATCCGAGAGCTGGAGCAGCTCTGCTGTGAGGACAGGCTGAGAGAGTTGGGGTTGTTCAGCCTGGAGAAGAGAAGGCTCCAGGGAGTTCTTAGAGCAGCCTTCCAATACCTGAAGGGGCTACAAGAAAGCTGGGGAAGGACTTTTCATAAGGGCAGTTAATGACAGAACAAGGGGAAATGGGTTTAAGCTGAAAGAGGGGAGGTTTAGATGAGATATTAGGAAGAAGTTCTTCACTGTGAGGGTGGTCAGACACTGGAACAGGTTGCCCAAGGAAGTTGTGGATGCCCCCTCCCTGGAAGTGTTGAAGGCCAGGCTGGATGAGGCTTTGAGCAACCTGGTCTAGTGGAAGGTGTCCCTGCTGATGGCAGGGGGGTTGGGAGTGGATGAGCTTTAAGGTCCCTTCCAACCCAAACCAGTCTGGGATTCTACGATCCCGTTATCCCCATCGCTCTTTTTGGCAAGATCAGCCCACACCGCTACAACCGATGCCCACAGCACTTTTTGGAGACAGTGCCTCCCACAGCAGGAGTCATGAACGGGCTTGCAGGCAAAGGCACGGCCACGTAATCCCGCCAGGCCATGCTGCCTTTTGGTTGCCATGTGGGCAGGGATGAGCAAAGCTGTTAGATCCCAGCTGGCAGACGCTGCTCTGCACCATCACCGATGCTGATCCGGACAAGGGGTCACGGCAACTGTCTCATCAGCTCAGTCAGGAACACACAGATTTGCTTTACACAACAAAGATTTACCTGCTGAGCTGTGGCCTCTCCCTTCTGGAAAGGGTTAAATTAGTGAATCTGGAGAAGAAAAAATGAAGAAAAAGGAGAAGTGGGAGAAATTGCATCTGACGGCCTCTGGCCGACCTCAGTCTGCGTAGGACAGCCCAGCACTGGTCTGACGGGCAAAGCGCTGCCCCAGCTGCCAGGACCTCCCAGCCACGTCCCTACTCACTCTGATGGCAGCGAGGGGGTGCCGGGCTCTGGGGACAGCAGGACCAGTCCCAAAGCACCCCGAGAGCTGCTCCTCAGCACTTGGTGTATGGGAAGAGAAACCTGGCCTTGTATCAGCTCAAGACCCTTCAGGGCACCCGATAGCCACATCTTCATCCCCTCCTGCGTTCTGAGCATGGCGGCACCACGAGCACCCGCTCCTGGGGTCATGGCTGGGCTGGGTGGTGCAGGAAAGAGAAAAGCGATGGGGACACAGTCTGATGGAGTCCAACCCCGACAGCATCACCAGCAGCACATCTCGCCACCAGAGCAATGCCAGCCCGACAAAGCCCCCCAGAGCTCAGCTCCATGCTGCAGCACAGCCAGTGCCCCGCTGCCATGGGGCTACCGAAAACTGACCATGGGGCTACCTAAAACTGAGGGAGGCTTTGGAGACTCATATGGGGAGCCCTGGGGACCAGGACCCAAGAGCCAGCACGGGTGCAGGAGGATGAGATGAGTGAGAAGAGCTCTGCTCGTTTTCAATCTCGCTGCAGGACTCGGAGAAGCGGGCAGCTACGAACGATCTCGGTATCACCCCTGCTTGGGCTGCACTGGCCTCACACATCCCCATTTAAAACAGCAGCACCGGAGTGCAGCCAGAGCACAAAGACACTCTGGTGACAGCCCTGTCCCCTCAGACACTGCCCAACCACACCCCCCACCAGTGAGAACTGGGGATGCCAAATGCCAACCCCCCTTCACGTGAAAAACCCAGCACGACGGGGCCACAAACCCCAGCAGGAAGGGGCCATGGCACAGCGTCCAAACAGGCTGGGAGCTGCAGGAAAGCCGAGACCAGGAGAGGGGCAGGAAACACACGGGGGAAAACCCCCAGAGAGAGCTGCTCCTGCCCGTGGGCTGGGACAACAGCAGGTCCCTCCAGCCCATCGCTGGTCTCAGATCCCCTCCAAGCCCACCAGCAGGACATGGTGCCCCCCCAGCACCCCTCCTCATGCTCTTACAATAATTTCTTTTGCAGTTTCTCTCCAGGAGCCCGTGGAGCTTAGTGAGCACCCAAACCCTGCGAGGTGTTTGGGGTGGGTACCTGGGTGCACATTTAACTCATCAGGGTGCTGGACGCGCAGCACTGGGGCCTCA
>NW_010324636.1:0-216 GCF_000700745.2 Antrostomus carolinensis | reverse complement strand
TGCGAGAGAGGGGCCAACCGACGGCTCGCGGGCCTGAAAGCAGCCTATTCTCCCACCTCTGTGAACTCCCAGAGCCAATGCGTTTCCCAGCAGAAGCCGGACCCCGCTACGGGTTTGATTTCAAGTTGCCAGAGCCCGGGGTTCCGCAGAGCCGGCCAGCGAGGCCACCAAATCCCAGTCCCCATCCAGCCCGGGGAGAAGGAGGATCCTCCGGAG
>NW_010324635.1:25861-36709 GCF_000700745.2 Antrostomus carolinensis | reverse complement strand
CTCATCCTCTGGACGCTCTTTGGGAACGTGCTGGTGTGCGCGGCCATCGTCCGCTACCGGCACCTGAGGAGCAAGGTCACCAACATCTTCATCGTGTCCCTGGCTGTCTCGGACCTGCTGGTGGCTCTGCTCGTCATGCCCTGGAAGGCAGTGGCTGAGGTGGCCGGGTACTGGCCCTTTGGGGCTTTCTGCAACGTCTGGGTGGCCTTCGATATCATGTGCTCCACGGCCTCCATCCTGAACCTGTGTGTGATTAGTGTGGACAGGTACTGGGCTATTTCCAGCCCTTTCCGCTATGAGAGGAAGATGACCCAACGGTTGGCTCTGGTGATGATCAGTGTGGCCTGGGCTTTGTCTGTGCTCATCTCCTTCATCCCTGTCCAGCTTAACTGGCACAGAGGTGGGGATGTTGTTGCCGCTGGTGATATTGGAGATGGATTTGGCGCTGGCTGGGCAGCAGCGGGTGCTGTCACCACCTGGGCAGAAGACATGGGCACCACGTGGGTGGCATTGGCAGCAATGAGACCCTCTGATGGGACCTCTGGCAGCAACGATACCCTCACTGGACCATCGGAGAGCTGTGACTCCAGCCTCAACAGGACTTATGCCATTTCCTCTTCCTTGATCAGTTTTTATATCCCAGTGGCTATCATGATAGTTACCTACACTCGAATCTACCGCATTGCCCAGGTGCAGATTCGTCGGATCTCTTCCCTGGAGAGGGCAGCTGAGCATGCGCAGAGCTGCCGGAGCAGCCACATTGACTGCCACCATCACACAAGCCTCAAGTCCTCCATCAGGAAAGAGACCAAGGTATTGAAGACTCTCTCTGTCATCATGGGTGTCTTTGTCTGCTGCTGGTTGCCCTTCTTCATCTTGAACTGCATGGTTCCCTTCTGCGAGAGCCCGCCCAGTGACCCCCACGCTGGCCTTCCCTGTGTCAGTGAGACCACCTTTAATATCTTCGTCTGGTTTGGTTGGGCCAACTCGTCTCTCAACCCCATCATCTATGCCTTCAATGCTGACTTTAGAAAGGTCTTCTCCAACCTCCTGGGATGCGGTCAGTTTTGCTCTAGTACTCCAGTGGAGACTGTTAATATAAGCAATGAGCTTATCTCTTACAACCAGGACACCCTTTTCCATAAGGAGATAGTGACTGCTTATGTTAACATGATCCCAAATGTGGTTGACTGTGAGGAGAATCGCGAGGACCCTTTTGATAGGATGTCCCAGATCTCCCCTGACCACGAGATTGCCACTGACTCTGTCTGTGAGCTGGACTGTGAGGGGGAGATTTCACTAGGCAAAATAACACCTTTCACTCCAAATGGTTTACATTAAATTGCATCCTGCCCTGGTCTGTTATTCTTGGATTATATAACAAAATAGTAGCACTGGGTGGAAAAACCTACTTGATTTTATGCTATAGTTTGGTCAGTCACTTCATACTAAACTCAATTCTATGTGTAGCACTTTGCAGGATGCAGACACTGTCATACAGGGAGCTGGCAGCACAAACTTAATTCAGCACTTCCCCAGGCTGAGAAGGGAGCAGGCAGTCACGCTGATTAGCTGTGGTGAGGTATTGTGGTACAATTACAGTCAGTTCATGTTTATAATGTCTTTGCAAATGAAAGGTGTCAGTGCTAAGTATTACAACTTCTAAAATCAGGGACAGATGTGGCTGGCATAGACATTAAATAGAAAAAACTTCTAGGCTGTTCATTTGTTCAGATATTATTTTTCTTTGTTAGGTTTATTTTTTTTGGTTGGTTGGGGTTTGGGGTTTTTTTGGGGTTTTTTTAAAGATAGAAATAGTGAGGTGGTGATTTGGATGATTATTTAAATGCGTGTTTCTGCCAAAACAGTTTATGTGAAATCCATGTTCTCCTAGGCGGCGTTGTTGCCTATGATATCCTTGCCATGTTCCCAGATGAATAAATAAAAGTTATATTGATCAAGGGGTTATTATCTTTCATTTGTCACCCTGAAAAGTTTGCAAAGTATTCAAACTTCGACGTTTCTATTTGAATGGTTAGATTGACTAACAGCTAAACCCTATTGTTTTCAAAGCAAAATAGTCTGTATAGAAAATACAATTTCTGTATTTTCTGTATAGAAAATACAATTTCTATACAATCTGTATAGAAAATACAATTTTTAAATAAAAGCGGGGCTCATAGGAATGATTGGCTTAATTAACTCTTTTATATGGCTCTACTTACAGCTAGATTTATACTTATTTTTCTTTGGTGTTCTAACTGGTACTATACCTCCCTGAAGCTAAGAATATCAAGTAATATCATCAAAGCCAATGATACCTCCAAACTTCTAAAACTTCCCACTTAATTCTATACTTGCACTTCATTTTTAGAGATGCTATTAATGAGAAGAGTTTGGTGATTGAATTAGGAACTTAACGTGTCTAAAAACAGCGGTTATGTTTGAAATTGATGTTATAATCAGCATTTCCCACTGTACACATTAAAGAACTCATTCAAACCAAGAGAAGAAAAAAATACTGTTAATATTTTTTTTTGTTATTTACTTATTAACTGGAACTTAAATATACTTTAACTGCTTTGACTCTACAAAACATTTTAAAGCAGTCTTTAAAAATTGTAAAAGAGGATTTTAAGCTCTGTTTCTATTGAAATATTTAAATCAATAGAATATTTTATTTAGAAACATTTGTAAGCTTTCAGCTCAGAACTGAGAAGTGACCTTATTTCCAAGACAAATGATCAAAGGTAGTAAAAGCAATACCAATATTTATTTCAAGATTTGGCTCACAAAATTAACAACATTTTAATTTCATTTATTCTTTAGAAATACCTGTGCCATGACCTGAGCAGATTTAAATCAAATTGTAAGTGCAGATTCAGTAGCAACTGCCTCCTAATGGCCCTGACCTGGGGCCTCCCCCCATCCTGCCTAACTGGGAACTGAAGGCCCTTGTGTGATGCGTGGGGGAAAAGTAGGATCTGCACTGAGCAGCATGGCTCAGGGGAAGGCATTTAAACAGATGCTGGGATTTGTGAATGTTACACATTTAGGATTGAGCCTCTTTGGAAGTCAAGCCCCTAATACTGGTTTGTGGATTGTCTTACCTTCCCTTGGGATAAGGGGTGGAAGAAGTGCAGGAGGTGCGTGATTGAAATCCCTTTGTGGTTGCCTCTGTTGCAATCCAGTTGTGTCTGTAAGCAACAATTTCTGTGTGTAGTCTTTGCTATTAATCGGTTATCTTGTTGTTTTGGATTATCTTTTCAACTGCTTGTCACTGAATATTGACATCTACCTGAGCATTTTCTTTCCTGTTGATGTGAAATCTCAGTGTAATATCCCTTTACAGCTGTCCTAGCTGTCCTCAGAAAAGGGTGTTGTGACTCTGGTTTAGGGAAGCTTGAAAAACAGAAATCCCATGCCCAGAACAAGGCTCAACCTACTAATGACTTGACATTGAGGGTGAGTATGTTGTAATTCCTCTACTAGAGCAATGATAGTTGCCAGGAGTTAACCATAGTTCTAGCCCTGCTGGTTAGATGAACTTGCCTAGAATAAAATCATTTTCCCAAATAAAAATGAAAGAACCTGCTTCTACTGGTGTGGTGATGAATTATCCCAACCAGAATATGGCTTTTTGCATTTTCTAGCTACTGCTCGAGTTCTGAGGCTAGTACAGCATATTAAACTTTCTGGATCTGTGCAAAAGCCTATGATATCCAGATGCAAGAGGTGTAAGCACCTTGTGCAGATTCCAGCTCCCAGGGCAATGCTTATATTTTATCCAGTTTTGTCCATATTACAACAGAAACAGCCCAGGGAAATGGAGAAGGGAAAACATGATCTCTTCCTGAGCATCTGTGTGCCAAGAGGCTGTGCACACTGATGCTGCATGTTACACCCTGCTCCAGCAGCCGTACAGAGCAGCAGAACAGTTTCAGTAGTAACAGTGAGGAGGGTGTCCCCTCACCTCCCCAGGTGGCCTTTTCTCTCAAAATTATCCCTGTGTTGGTGCTGCAACAGTTCACTTGGCTCCCATTCCTTGCAGGTGTGGTGGAGGGGTAGATGTGTACAAGAAGATGCTAGTGCATTCCCCTGAAGGGTGTTTTTCTCCTCATCAAGGCTTTACTTGCCTGGGTTTCTGGAATAAGTGTGTAGGCTAACTCTGGAATGCAAGAAGATGGCATCTCCATCAGTGGGTTTATATAACAATTTTGCACAGAATATTAGAGACGGGCTTATTTTACCTCTGGTCTGAAGAAAGGCAAATTTTAGCTTGTCCTCAGAATTTGGGAGCATGGTCAGGACAATACAAAAAACTGGACAAATTGCCACTTCCCATGGCTAATTTTCGTTACATCAGCTGGTAAATTATTTCTGATGGTGGCTGTACAATCTGGTGGCTGTAATCTCTCTCCTTGGAATATGTACTTGTCAGGGTCTTAATCCTTTGGAGCCAGGGAGCACCAGAAAGGGATCATTTCTGCTTTGAAAGACAGAGAGAAGGTACATCTTTGCTGGAAGCACAGATTGACCTTAAGGATCTGAAAAAACTTTTTCTTGACTTGCAACATAGGGACAATTTGTTGGTAGTGTATTCAGAATTAGTAAAATAAACTTTTTAAAGAAATGTGTATCTTGCCTTGAACTATAAAAAGGAGCAGACTTTTTAATGAAAACAGCCCCAAAAAGGCTTTTTTAAAACTGGTTTCTCTCAGATGAAGCTGCTGCCCTACTTTTTTTAATGGTTTCCCTCTTAAGGACTAATGCATCTGTCTAGCCGTAGAGCAGAGTTCATTGGAAGTGCAAGTAGGTTTTTATAATCCTTGTACCCTTGTGGTGTCACTCTGGAACTCATCTGCGACAATGGTTTTGTGCCTCCCATCAACATGTTTTCTTCTGTGAAAGTCACCTTGCTCCTGTCATGCATTTTACTGCAAAATTAAGCATGATCACTTATTGCTAGCTCAGTTTTTTGTGATTTTTTTTTCTTTTTTTGTCCTTTGTACTTAATGATTTGTATGTACAGTGGAGTTTGGCTTTGAGTCATTGTTACTTAATCTAGTCCTGAGTGACAGCTGGCCTTCAATGTCCTAGATTATTTTCCGTTGCTATTTTGTGTTTAGAAATCTTACCTTGCAATACGTGTCTGTGTTAAATTACCTGTGAACCAGCCAAATCTTCTGTTATGGCTTATTATGTTAGTCCTGGATAACTCCATACCCAAAGAAGGTCAGTATATCAGAAGTCTGTATGTTTTCTGTCTGAGTTAACTAATGACAGAGGAGTTCATTTTAATGAAAGATCAGAAGATGTGAAGATATCTTAGTTCATTTTTAAGAAGCTGGGATGTGGAGGACATAAAAGTACAGTGTTTTATGTAAAGTGCTGCAAACACTGTGAAGACTCACTATTCAAAACCCCAAAGAGATTTTAACAGCACTGGCTTTAACAAGGAGTGGTGGGTTGTATAGTGTTGGGTTTTTTTTTCCTCAAAGTAAAGAAATGTAGATGACTTTTTCAGAAGTAAAGAGAAACAAAACACTTTTCAAAGGGAGAAAAATCACTGGTACTTTATCCCTTTGCTTTCCTTCTGTTTTTTACTTTTGCCAACCACATCTGATTTGCCTCTGCAGAGGGAGACTCCCTACTGAGAACTCCTGTATTTTTGTAACATACAACAAAAAAAGTCTTCAGAATTAGGAAGGCTTCTTGTAGAAATAGCACTAAGCACAATCTTAGACCGTTTAGGAGTCAATCATGTATAAACTCAGCATTCAAGAGACTGACAAGACTGGAGGCATTGTTCAGAACATGCATCAGACCAGAGGTTTGAGAGGTCACAAGTCCTTCAGCTGCTTGTGGGTGCCAAAATTGCCATTCTTAACCAGGAGGGCTTTTTTTGTCACTGTCACACAGAAAGCAGGGTATACACCTATGTCGATGTTAATAATTCATGCAGAGATTTTTCTTTCCTCTGAGGCCATCTTCACTGCTGTTTAATTGGATTAATCAGATCTTTAAAATTATTCAGTGCCTATTTAAATCAGTAGAAGACCTCAGTGATGGATGTGGGCTTGGGTCACAGAGCAATTAAATTATTTCTCCTGGCTTCTTACGAATATTACTAGTGGTATTCTTTGACAGTGGATGATGACATGTTAAAGTTGGCATGCCGAACAGAATATCTCACCAGATGATATGCAGAAATAATTCTTTTATTCAGATTTACTTACTTATTTTCGAACTTTGTAAGACTTTTCAGACTTTCCAGGAGCTTCACAATGTCCGCACAGAGCATCTCCACTTTAATCATATCTCAAATCACCAACTGGTTGCATGTTTAGTGCCCTGGTAACTACATAGTGTTCTATGCTTTTATGAACAGAATTATGCCTCTGTAAATTTAAGTTGATGTTTTCAAAGGTGAAGGTGTACTTTTGGTCTAAAAGCACAGATGTGCACAAAAATACCTATAAATGAGGGCATTTCCATTATTAATGGGACATCAATGATATGCCTCTTCAACCTTTTATTTATTATAGCAGTGATAAGACGGCAGTGAGCAATAATGGGATTATGGGCATAAAGAGTGGAAATACAAATAATATTATCATCTGAAGCAGATGATGGATTGTTTCAGGAAGCCTGCTGGCTCTCCCAGGATAGTTTAGTTTAATAGGAAATTTATAAGATGATTTTATCTTGTTATATGTCTAAATCCATTCTCAGTTGTGACTGGAGACAACGTTCAATAAGATTTATAGTGGACAGATAGCTGTTTAAGGAGGCTAAACATTTTTATCGACTTAATAATTTATATCACAGATGCATTTGTGAGGTTTGCAAAATATAGTGCAGTAATCATAAAAAAAAAATTAAAATCCCAGTCCGTGAAAAAAAATTCTTCCTTTGATTTGTTCCCCACTGTTAACAACAAATACTTGTTCATACCTTGTGCTGCACTCTCATTGCTACCAGAAGCTGGAATGCTCTGATCTGCTGATTCACGTTAGGAGGAAGCTCTGAAAAATAAGGGAAGAAATGGCAGCAACATGTGCAGATAAGTTCAGTTCACATGACTTTGGTCTGGTATCAGCCAGCCCACACAGGGGGCTGCACAGCAGCGAGCCATTCCTGGAGTGCACAAGCACCTCAGCCTCATCCACAAATGCCAACTCCACAGACCTTGGCTGTGTAGTAGACCCCTTGCTCCCAACATGGATACTCAAAATCTGCATGCAGTGCTTAGAAATCGTAGCTTTTTAACAACTGCTCTGAATTTGTTTACTACATAAAGAGAAACCACACTGTTCTTTTTTGAGGTTATGCTCTGAGAAATGTGGTTGCAAGTGACTTCTGGTTGGTGTAGCCTCTCCAGTTTAGCTGTTGCCTGGCTAGTGCTTGAACGGATGTGGCTACCATAGCTGCTTAGCGTTTTGATCTGAACTGCACATATGTCATAGTTTAGGGGCCTAATATTGAGCGAAATAAATCCTAAATTCATACAGTTTTTCCAAAGCCCGTGGGGAGCACTGCAAAACACAGCAGTCTGGTAGTTGCAGAGCAGAGATGAGCCCCGTCCGCAGCCTGAGCTTGGTTGCTTCTGAGGACATTGGAAAAGTCTAGTCTGCAGCTCACCTGCTGCGGTTTTGAAAATGTCCCACGAGTAAAATACTAGCAAGGAAGTTCAGTGTGCCCTCTTTTACCCTTTGACCTCATTTTTCTAATAAAAAATGTTTAGTAAGATTAAAAATCTACATTTCTAGCCTTTGGCCTTGACCTTTTGCTTTCTCCGCTAACTTCATATAATTAGTCTCCTTCGGTGAACAGAAGCTCCTGGCATGGAGTTAGATGCTTGGGTACCTCATCGTCACCAAGTCTGGAACTACCTCAAGCTACACTTAAATTACATTATGTCTCCAGCCCAAAGGGAATCTTTTACATCTTTTCTGTTTTTTTTTTTCAAGCAACATTTCCCTCCTCAATACAAGATTATTTGCTAGAAACATAATTTAGAGGACAAGCGTAAATAGACTTTTTTTAAAGCTCTTAGGGATTTTGCTTGATTATACAAAATGAGAATGGATCGGTATTAGGCATAGAGATAAACAGAGTTTTTTCTAAAAGAGGTTTAATTTTTGTCTTTTTATAGAAATAAAAGCTGGATGTTTTAATTGTGAAGAGTATATGCATTTAATTTTATACACTTATATGCATACATATGTTCTTTTATATATAGACGTTTATAAACACACACAAATACATTTCATCATATTTACAGGGTAATTAAATATATTTCTTTCTATATATAAATACAAAATGTGCAAATTCATCCAAAAGGAAGCAAGTAAGATCTTAAGTAAGATCATCACAGCAATCAAATAGGAGTACACAGTACACTCCAGATGTTCAAAAGGCGTTTTGGCTGTTCAGAGTTGAGAATCTCTGAAAATCCAAACTTGAATTATGCAGTGAGAAGGAGTGTACAAAAATATTTCTCTCAACTATTCTGTATTCAAAGCATTTTTGTAATGATTTGCTAATTGATATTTATCTATAAGCATTTTGAGATAGCAAGAAGAGGGGATGATTTAGAAATACCTCTTGGATGTCTCTCAACAATGGACTTTCACAGAATCACAGAATGGTAGGGGTTGGAAGGGACCTCTGGAAATCATCTAGTCCAGCCCTCAGGCAAAGCAGGTACATCTAGAGCAGGTTGCACAGGAAAACATCCAGGCGGGTTTTGAATATCTCCAGAGAAGGAGACTCCACAAACTTCCTGGGCAGCCTGTTCCAGTGCTCTGTCACCCTCACAGTAAAGAAGTTTTTCTTCATCTTCAGATGGAACTTCCTGTGTTCCAGTTTGTTCCTGTTGCCCCTTGTCCTGTCACTGAGCACCACTGAAAAGAGTCTGGCCCCATCCTCTTGACACCCACCCTTTAGGTATTTATGGGCATTGATAAGGTTCCTTCTCAAACTTCTCTTCTCCAGGCTAAACAGACTCCGGCCTCTCAGCCTTGCCTCATAAGAAAGATGCTCCTGCCACTTAATCATCTTTGTAGCCCTCTGCAGGACTCTTCCCAGTAGTTGCTGGTCTTTCTTTAAACAATGCTTTTGTCTTTCTGATTGATTGAAACAAAGGTGCAATCTTCTTGACACCATGCAAAGTGTTCCTCAGAAGATAAACTGCATAACTTTTCAAAACATCGAATTTAGGTAACACAACATCTGAATTTTAAATGGCATCTTAGGCAGAAGTATCTCCTGTATTAAACAACTCCTTTGATAATTCAAATAACGCCCTTCTCTTAAAAATATTTACAAAGGGTCAGGGTTTCATAGGTCAAATGGAATAGAAAAGTGAAAATTTGAGGACCAGCTCAGCAGCACTGAACGAAGTAGTCAAGATTGAACATCCTGGCAATAGCAGAGCTGTGGCTGAAGACAAGGAAGAAAATAGTTGGGTAGTAGAGACAGGGAAAGAATTTTAAGGAGGAATAAGAGAAACCAGCTGAGGGTCCAGGAAGCCAAAAATTTGATGGCAGTTGAAGAAGGCAAGGAACCAGAAAGGACTGATAGGGTCCCAGGTGGCTGAGGCAGGGGTGATAACAGAGGTCAGTAGGTTTTGGAGTAAGGGTGAAAGGGGACTGGAAGGGATCAGGATGGGGTCTGGGTGGTGAGCATCCCTAAGGGCCTGTGGGACTCTGGGAGGCCGTACAGAGATGGATGAGATTTCTGTGGGCAAGCTAACAGGAGGGCTGAGAGTGGACAACTCACCCACCCATTCCCCTCCTAGAATCCACAGATTCTCCTGCTCTTTGCAGTCCCCTCCTACCACTTCTGAATAACTTCAGTATTGTCATTTCATTTTATCATTAAACAGGTACAATTCAAGTGTCAGTCTACCGTGCAGCAGATGAAGAGCTGTCATATTTATTCTGTTGTGTTAAAGGCTTGAAAAATAACTTCCACAGCAACACCCTACAACATCCTGCAAAGAACACTTCATCAAGGAGTGGAGAGCAAAGAGGGCTTTGAGATCATCTTCCCACTATGCTCTATAGTGCTGTTTTCACTGTGCAATGGTAGGGTGTTTTGGAGGTTTGTCCTAGTTCTGCTGGATTGCTAGAAACAAGTCTGTCCTTCAGAAACTTTCTGAAGGTGCCTAGTCCCATTTGAATCTCTGGTAAAATGGCCCTCAGTATGTCAGTGCTATGAGTTCTTTAATCTGTGCAAATAAGGTATCGAACATAGTCAAAATCTGCAGCTATATATTGAATAAATATATTCATTGTGAAAAGATGATCTCCTGTGATGACTTGTAACATGACCTTATAGAGCTGACTTTTAGTGACTCAAGCCCAAATCTGACAATGTGCAAGTATGAAAGATGTGGAGGTTTTAGTTGCTTTCTGCTAAATACAAGTGTTAGCAATGGTTTTTTTCAAATACAAAGGTCCCAACTTCTACTATTGGTTTGCCTATTGAGTACAGATACTTTTGTACAGTAATGGGACAGTTGGAAATGAGCTTAAGAGATAGAAAGCTTAACTTCATAAATAAATATTCATATATTATATAATATCTAATAGGAAAATACTCAGTTCTGTGCTATGCAAGACACACAGGTTTACAGATTATCTTCTTTTCCTCTCTCCTCTCCTCTCCTCTCCTCTCCTCTCCTCTGTGAGGATACCCAGGTGTTGGTAACAGCCTCCAAAGATCTACAGAGAATGGGGTGTATGTGATGGCACAGCTGTAGGTACTTGGAGACAATACTGCCTTAAAAATCAGCTGGGTGTGGAAGTGGGGGTTCTTTCAAGACTGTAGTCTTAAACT
>NW_010324635.1:6568-25750 GCF_000700745.2 Antrostomus carolinensis | reverse complement strand
CAAAGGCAGTTTAATAGAAGCAAAGCAAAGCTGAGTGTGCAGAAGTAAAAGAACAAAATATTTATTCCCTGCTTCCCATCAGCAGGCCATGCTGTTTGGCCACTTCCTGGGAAGCAGGGCTTCGTATGCATTGCAGTTCCTGGAGGACAAACAGAAATAACGAATGCCCCACCTTCCCCCTGCGTTCTCCTTGCTTTTGTTTCTGAGCAGGTGTCATATGGTATGGAATATCCCTTTGGTCATTTTGGGTCAGCTGTCCTGGCTGTGTCCCCTCCCAAGACCTTCCCCACCCCCAACCTACTGGGGGGGGAAATGTTGGAGAGACAGCCTTGGTGCTGTGTGAGCACTGCTCACCAGTAACCAAAACACTGGGGTGTTATCAACACCCCTCGAGCCACCAACACAAAACACAGCACTCTGAGGGCTGCCACGGGGACAATCAACTCCATCCCAGCCAGACCCAATACACTTAGGCACCTAAATTCCACGTAAATGGAAATGTCTGTATTTCAATACTTTCCAGGTTACAGATGTATTTACTCAAGTGCACCTGTACATGTTGCAAATAAATCTGAATCCCAGCTGGTCAGGCTTTGAAATGCAACACAAAGGTGTGTAAACTGAATGATTTTGCAAGCACGGATCACAGATTAAGCAGGATCACCCCCTTCTCACTTGTGAGCATCACTTCGTGCAGTGTCTGCTTTATATTCTCTCACTGTGAGATGAAGCAAACCAGTGGTGGAAGTCCTCACATAGTATTGCATCCATTCATGTGCAGAGGCTGTTAAAACACTCTGGAGCAGGATTTTGCAGTCCCGAGACCAATGGATGTAAAGTGAGGACCATCCTATGTGATGTGCCCCCCAGCTCAGGCTGGACGGAGAACAGCTCATGCTACATCTGTGCATCTTTGCATGTTCAGGCAGCCTCAGGGAGGCTAAAAGATGCCCTGAACTTCATGTTTCTGGGCTGAGAGCTTTATTTTGTGGTTCAAAGAGGCACAGCCAACTTTCAGTTGTTTTTTAAAATGATGATATGGTTCAGTGCCTTGTGTATAAAAGCAAATGCGATGAATTCAGTGATGGCAGAAATACAAACTTTATAAGTTTAATCTACTAGGACAGATCATTCAATGGTGAAGATGTTTTGAAAGAGATGACTTTGCCATTCTAAAATTGTCTTATTTTTTTTCTCTCATCTCCTTAATTTCCTAGAATATTAGCTGGAGCACCAGAGAAAGTTGTTGTTCCTGTAGGAGGAAAAGTTATTTTCTATTTGGTTAGATATAATAAATTGTCCTAAAAGCATCTGATAGTTTCCTTGGGGATCTGCTAATCAATAGCTGAAGGAAAACTACTTTTCAGATCTTTCCTCTAGCCAAGATATCAACTTTCTTCTTTCCAGGCTCCCTTCTATCCAAGATGACTACTTCTTTTTGGGAACTCTGCTTTTCTGCACCACCTCTGCTTTCCAGGACCCCAGGCACCACACAGTCTGTGTGCAAAAGCAGATTGCATGATCAGCCTCCTAACAGGTGATTTTCTCACACCTCTCTTGCTGGAGGATTCAGCATGTGCCACTTTAGTTCAGTCCAGGTTTTATCAAAATTTACCTGTATTGGTTGCAATAGTAGGCTTCTGCTTAAGAGTTCAAAAGTTTTTATTTCAGATGCTGCTCTTCCATATCAGTTATCTGTAGCATTTTAGTGTTCACAATTAAAGTTCTTTCTTTCACCTACAGCAATTAGAAAGGATTATATGCTAGACATTGTCCTCCACAAACTCTTTTCTTTTTCCCTGTGAAGGATCTCCAAATTCAGAGGAGACTCATTTCTGCGAGTCTTGTTGTATGGTCAAGTCAGTGGCTTTCAGGTCATCTGAAAATACCTCTTTGACTTTGTGTATTCTTCCTAGTTGGGAAGCAGCAATGATCTCAGGCCAGACTGGAATTGGGCTTCCAGCTTGCCCACAACTGACCTGTGACTGACATGATGATGGTCCATAAAAGGTCCATCATAGTGGTGTATTGACTTCAGTTTTGTCCAGTACGGAGGCCAGACTATCTATCTCTCTTTGAGAATCTGCTCTCCTTTGAGAAAAGAGACGTACACTTTCCTACGTCCTTGGAGGTCTCATTTCTTGCTTGTGTCAGGTTATGAAGTTCCTGATACTCTCAGCTATTCAGTTAAATCTCTGCCTCTGTTGGAGGTGCTGGGATCTGCACCAACCTTAGCTGTCATCACTTTGGACTGACATATCTATTGAAGCTTTGAACAGTGGGAATGTGGTTTTCTCATGCGCCACCTTCTTGCATTCTCTACAGGATGAGCAACATACTGTGACCAGTCCCCATTTTTATGAGTTAGAATATCCATGCACAAGAAGATAATACAGGAAATAAGAAGGATGGAATACAAGAAAAAGTGAATAGCTGCACAAAGACTTATAGTTCATGGTCCCAGCATCCCGTGCAAGGCTGACTCTTCATGAATTGGCTATACCTGTGTAACTACTTCCTCCAGCAACAACAGATTTGGAGGCAACTCATGCCTAGGCATGAGCATTGGCGGTGTTTCTCAGTCCAGTTCTCTCTCAGCCGGCAGAGATCAAAAGGTCTGGTCCCAGTGTAAATAATGTGCTTTGAAAGCCTAGCCTAGATACGGTTCCCACCTGTTCAAAGGCCAATCCAGATCAAAAGTCCTTGATAAAATTAATTGGCTGGTATTCCCATCCCATAGCTTCCACTTGTTTGGGATATTCCAAAACTGAGAGCTAAAAGGAAGTTGGAAATGCTTTTTTACCCTCTTGGCTTTTGCACTGTGTAGCCCATGCTGTGCCACACCACTGACTTAATTTGCTCCCCACTGGTAAATGTCTGAATTTGATTAGAAGGAAAGATGAGATGTCCAGCCTGACAAATCTATGCTTAAAAATTTAAAGAAAAAACCGAACAAAACACTTTCTAGGCTTAGCAAACAGTAATTGGATTGCATTCTGGCTTCAATTCAGCCTCAGTTGCTTCCTCCCACTTCTACCTCTTAGCAAATATTTCTTACAGCAGCAGAAGATGCCTAGAATGTGGATTATACAAAATGTCTCTGTATTTGGCCTCTGATTGGAATTACAGCATCAGTGAACTCCATCGAGTGACCTATGCAAGATAAACCACTGTATTCCCACTGTATGAAGTTCTTCATGTAGGAAGAAGTAGAGGAAGAGCACTAAAAAGTGTCTTAAATGTCTCTTGTCAAACTTTTAATAAGCCCAAATGTGGGTATGGCAAAGATCTTTCTTAGATTTTTCTTCCACAGTTAAGAAAGTTTATGTCCTATTTATTGGGGAGGGAGGTTGCTGAGGTCTTCAGGAAGACCTTGCACTGAAATCCTGAAGGAAAGGAACTGTCATACCTGGTAAGATGTGTGCATGGTTCGTCTAACCCTTTTGAATATTGCAGCTCAGAATGAAAGCATTTCCTTTTCTGTAGCTGTTCCTTGTTAAATTGTGCTTAAAACACTGGTGTCTGAGGCATGGTTTTATACTCTGTCCCTGATTTTTGTTGTAATTGACTACTATAAATACGGAGAAAGTTGTAATATCTTATATTTAACTGATACCATAAACAGTCAAACTTCTGGGAACAAAAGCCCTTCTTCAGGTCTGAAGTATGTTGCCTCTATATCTGATGGAGCAAAGTGCACATCCTGGAAAGTCTCTTTGTTTGTCATAAAGGATAATAAAAGATATTACCACCTGCTACTGTGCTGTCCTTGTTGCCTTGATAAGCCGCAATTCCTCTACAATTTTAACTAAATTCAGATATTATTGAAAATTGTGTGAATATCCAAATTCGTCTTAGAAGTTCACTACAGTTTCACTGTCAAATCTGAGGATGTCAAACAGTGTTTGAAAAATTGATTCCTGTGATCAGCTTTTGATTTACTGCCTCTTTGTTTCATCTAATGCCTCCTTATTTCTTGAGTGACATGGCAAAGAGAAAAAAAAACCCTCCCAGTCTAGTTTATTTGTAAGTTTATGTGCTTTTAAGGTAAATGTTTCCAAACTTTTCAGTTGTAATTTACTGTTTATGACCCTTACAGCTCTTCTGCAAAACCTCTGCCCTACTACAGTTCTCCCTCTCTAGTTTATGTAAAGTACCATAACCACCTGTAACCACTGTAGGCCTGATTCAGAACTGAATTATGGCACTTTTACACCATCTTAATGCATTGTCTCAGTAAGAACACAGCTGTAAATTTGCCATAGATTGGTAGGAATCATTATTTATTAAAAAGCAGCAGGAAGAAAAGCAAAACCAAAAAAAAGCAAAGCAGGGAGCGTGGTTCAGATGAAGAGTTTGACTCAGTGATGCAACTCAAAGAGACATTTGTCAGAAAATCATCTTTTTCTTCCATGTATTTTGTATCTTACAGAAAAGTTTCAAGAGTAATTATCTTGCCCTATGCAGATCTAGGAAAACATTGAAGTTATTTTAAAAATTATACGTCTAAGTTGTGGCAGGCCTGATAGGAGAAAATGACTCAAGTTTTACTTAACATTCCCATACATCATTAACCATTTGAGTCAGCGCTGTGCAGATAACATGGCATTAAAAAATCTTCAACCAGCATTCTTTCCTTGCCTGGAGGATTATAGCTACTTTCATATGCAGGTTTTAGTAGGGGAAAAAAAAAGTAAGAAAGGCTGAGGAAGCAAAGTAAGTTCTTTTAAGTGACAGAATGTGCTTTAGACAGTGTTGTATGGGAGCCCCAATCCTGCATTTGTGGGTGTGTGAGTGGCAGGAACGGCAGGAGCCATATGTTTATGGCAGGAGTGAAGGAGTGGGGTTGCATGCAAAGGCCAACTGTTGTTTTCACTCCCACAGTTACAATGTGGAAGCCTGTTTTATTTCAGTGTTAAAATTTGGAGGTAACTACAATAACAAAAGAATTAACTGCAGCATCCTGCACTAGTAGGAGTAACTGAGTAGCTTTGTAATTGAGTGGGTTTGTCATTTTTATATCCTTCTTAGGACAAATTTGATTATAAAGTTGGTGATGTATAATGAAAGCAGACTTGTCATGCATCGACAGATTTTGAAGTGCAGCTGACAGCCAAGATCTGATGATTCTAGAAGTTCACTAAGTTTGAGTCTCCCCCTTCCCAACCCAAAACATAATAACTCAGGCTCCAAACAAATTGAAACGTGTGGATTCAAGTCAAAATATTTCACTCAGATGCATTTAGTGTAATTTGTATTTCTCCAATGGATTGACAAATTGTTAGGAAATTCTATCAGCAATATTTTATTTCCTCTAGTTCTATTCCTCCCCCACAAAAACGGTAAGTTGAAGACAAGGCTGCTAGGTGCAATTTAAGAGAAGTATCATTGCATTCTCTGTAGAAAGAAAACAATCCCACATCCCTATTAGAACTCTGCAACTTGTGCTACATAAACAATTCTGACATCAAATTTAGTATTGTGTTCATAAAATATTCAGTGGCCAGCTCATACAACTACAATAAATTTGCATTTGAAAATGCAGAGTCAGTTTTGATAAATATAATGAAAATATGATCAGCTTCTGGCTATGAATTCTGTATTGTTAATTGTAGTAGTTTAACTTGGCTGGCAGCCAAACAACACACAGATACTCACATTCCCCCACGTCTTCTTCCTTCCCACTCAGGGAATAGGGGAGAGAATTGGAGGGATAAAGGTAAAGAGACTCGTAGGTTGAGATAAGAACAATTTAATAATTGGAATACAATAAACTTAAAATAATAACGATAATAATAATGATAATTATAATAATAATACATAAAATGACTGATGCACAGTACTACTGCTCACCACCTGCTGAGAGTGATCCTGGCAGAGTGAAAAGGAACCCTGAACCCGAAACTGCAATCCCAGAAGGGTGAGCCCAAGTGATCCCCAAGAGAATTTCCCCCAGCTTTCTGTTCAACCCTCGTTAATATACTGAACGTGACTGATATGTTATGGAATATCTCATTGGCACATCCAAATGCCAATTTTGGGTTTTGCTAATTATTACACTTCCCCTTCCCAGTCCTTTGCACTTGCAAACTACCCAAACACAATGTCCTTGCACTTCCAGCAGCAACTAAAAACATTACGATGTTATTAACATTCTTCTCATAACAAATCCCATGTTGAAACCAAAACACAGTGCCTTCTAGCTACTAAGAAGAAAATTAACTATATCCTGGCAAACCCAGGACATTAAAGTATTTACAGCCAGAGCTGCATATCTCATCTGAAAATCGTCTTTTCTATACTGTCTCTGTCTGGGATGAGTTAATTTTCTTCACAGCAGCTTGTATAGTCCTGTGCTTTAGGTTTGTGACCAGAACATTGCTGACAGCACACTAATGTTTTAGCTTTTGCTGAAGAGTGCACAGCATCAAGGCCTTCTCTGCTTCTCTCTCTGACCCCCACTGAATAGATTTGGATGTGCAAGAGATTGGGAGGGAACAAAACTAGGCAGATGACCTGAACTAACCAAAGAGATATTCCACACTATACAATGTCATGCTCAGCAATAAAACAGAGAGGAGTGAGGTTAGGTAGGTTAGTCATCTTTTGGTCAGGAGCTGGCTGGACATTGATCTAGGCAAGGGAGGTGTGCCTTTGCATCACTTGTTTTGTTTTTTCTTCCTTCCATCCTTCACTTATTAAACTGTTTTTATCTTGATCCACAAATTTTTTCACTGTTACTCTTCCTTTTCTCTTTCCCCATCCCACTGGGGGACAGTTTTGTTTCTGCTTCTAGATCATTGTTTGACTTGTTAGTGTAAAATCATCCCAGTGCCTCATCCACTTCAGTGAAAGGTCACCAAAAGCAACACCATACTCATGGACCTTGTTATTTCACTGCATTGGCCAGTGTAATCATTGTACTCTGGATGCTTTTAAATACAAGAGAGGAATTACCCCAGCAGAGGAAAAGATTAAGTTCTTGCTTGCAAAACTGAGAAAAAGTTACAGTGAAAGCACTAGAAGGCAATTACAGCCTATCTGCGCTGACAGACACAGTCTGCTATAAATCATAGAATGGTTGGGTTAGAAAGGACCTTAAAGATCATCTAGTTCCAACCCCCCTGGCATGGCAGGGACACCTTCCGCTAGACCAGGTTGCTCAAAGCCTCATCCAACCTGGCCTTGAACACTTCCAGGGAGGGGGCATCCACAGCTTCCCTGGGCAACCTGTTCCAGTGCCTCACCAGCATCAGAGGAAAGAATTTCTTCCTCATATCTGATCTAAATCTCCTCTCTTCCAGTTTAAAGCCATTTCCCCTTGTTCTATCATTAACTGCTAATCCTTGCCCCCAGTCCTCTCCCCCATTCCCTGGGGGTGGGGGGAAGTGGGTGAACAGCTGTGTTGGCTGCTGGCCAAGGGCTAGCCCAGTGAAACTATCACATTGCCCTTGTAAAAAGTCCCTCCCCAGCCTTCCTGTAGGTCCCTTCGGGTATGGGAAGGCCTCTATAAGGTCTCCCTGAAGCCTTGAACTCTGGGTGGGGTCTCACAAGAGCAGAGTAGAGGGAGAGAATCACCTCCCTCAACCTGCTGGCCACGCTTCTCTTGATGCAGCCCAGGATACAGTTGGCCTTCTGGGCTGCAAGTGCACATTGCTGGCTCATGTTCAGATTCTCACCCACCCGCACCCACAAGTCCTTCTCCTCAGGGCTGCTCTTGATCCTCTTTTCACCCAGCCTGTATTAATGCTTGGGATTGCCTTGACCCAGGTGCAGGAAGAATCACAGAAGAAAGCTGAATGAAAATCCATTAGGGCTGGATTGGAGCTGCAATTGCAGCTGGGTGGGATGGTCCCAAGCCCAGGGAGTTCTGCGATACTGGTGGGGCTTGTAAGACCCCTCCACCCTGATCCCCAGGCCCAGGCAGCCAGGGTGGAGGTGAGCAGGGCACAGGGTCTCTTACAATGAACTGTTGGGATTTGTTCCCTGCAGGTTCTTTGTGGGCAATAATGGCCTCCATCACTTTCCTGCTTATATCACAGTCTATCTAATATTAGCCCAGTGGCCTGCCAGACCTGGAAGCTTGCCTTAAAAAGAGAAAAAAAAACTGAGAAGAGGAAGAACTGATGGCTGCCTGATGCCTTCTGTAGGTGGAAACAGCAAGATGAAGGTAGACTGATTTGAAGAATTTGCTGTTTGCATGGATGATCTGATGAAATTCAATTTTTTGAATACACACCAAGTTTATGGATGATTATTATGTCTCTAACGAGACATGGCAGAAACTTTTAAAAAGTGGAAGTGACTACAGGGTATCACCCTAAAGTTGAGGTTTGCAAACATTCCCAAACATTGGTCATTTTACATTAATGCCATCACACTGACCTTGGTCCTGTGACTGCAGACACGGCTTCTGTGTGGGACAGGAAAGTACTGTCTGTGGCTTGGGAGATCAGTATGATTCTTCTTCCCTAATGTATCATCAATGTAAATTAGTGATGTGTCCATAGACATTGAGGGTTGGTGAAGCAGTATCAGAGGCAGGAGGAAAGAGTTGGAGAAGAGAGGAGCGGAGCATGGCCCTCAGCTGAAGGACTTGCTGTTGGATTGGCTTTGAGAGGGAGCTCACTTGCAGGCAGGGAAGAGTATGGAGGAAAAAAGAGGACTATCTGGAGAGAATGTTTACGCACTGGAGGTAAGAGACTAAGAAAGAAACCCATCAAGTGAGTAATTGAAAATTAGTATTATTTTCCTTTGAAAAGAATAAAAGTAAACTCTCCCTCTGTGCAATTAGCAAGGAGATACGTTATCAGTCAGCACAGTTATGTGGGAAAAGGAGGTGAAGTAGAAAGCTACAAAGACGCAAGATGAAATTTGATTTATTTTTTTCTCCATCCTGGCTCCCCCTAGACTAGGAAGTGATTTCTCTGTCTCATGATTGTCAGGTTTGAGTCACAATCTGAACTGCAGATCCAGCAACACAGCCATTCCTAGTTAGGGCTATAAAGACAGTTTTTCCTTTAATTCAAAGAGGTAAATATCACAAAGACACATGGGATAAGTCCCCAGAAGCCTAAGCAATGTTGTAGAAAGGTTTAGCTCCTTTGTCTAAATTTGTTCTGGGAAGCTGGAGTTTGAACATCCCATCCCAGCTAAAAATAAAACAATAAATCCAGCTCTGTTGCTTGCTGTGTTTTAACCACCGGGATACTGTATGTCAGCTGAGCAATAAAGAAAGCAGCAAGCTCAGAGGAGCTCTTTGAAACCTTGACAGAGATCTCAGTCTCTGGACCCTAAAGTCATCCACCCATCTCCCAGCCCTAAGTTGAGGCCCAAGCTCCATTCCAAGACCTGGTGTTTGGCACCAGCTCTAGACAGCTCTCTACAGTGTGCTGGGGGATTTTGGGCAACCCTTTTGAGGAATCCTCACACGATATAGCAGCTGGACACCTTCCTGTGCCTTTGTATGCCAGCCTGGAGGCCAGGCTGTGTCCCCCCACCTGCAAGCACTGAGGTCCTTCAGTGGCCTTAGACCATAGCAGCTCAGGTGTGGCTCTCCTGCCTGGATGCTCACTTCTGGCTAGCCTGGGTATTTTATACACAGGTGCTGGCCGTTAGGACAATCCTTTCATTGAAGACACATTTAGAGAGAATATTGGCTATACCATGTAAAGTTTTTGAGCTGTGTTTGGGATTTTCGATCCTCAGAATGAAGCAAACCACAGCTGAGAGGTGTGGGATGTGCTGCTGAGGTGCAGCCCAGCATTGCTTGGAAAGGGCACAGGCTAAAAGGAACTTTCTGCCTTTATGCTCCCAGGTGCCCCTGGTCAAATCTCCCGTCTTCTCTTGTAGGCCAGGACAGGCACTGGCTAGTGTCCCTGCAGTGCAGACTGGTCTGCCAAGGCTGGGGAAAACATAGATCTGTGAATTACTTTACCAGCTCCTTAACAGGCAATCAGCTGGTAACATGTACCCCATATACTCTGGGAGGTTAGCAGGTCTTCTTTCTATACCCCATTTTGTAAAAGACCACTTGACTGTGTACAACTGCATGAATTCCCAGCTCAGAACTATTGGTAGAGGCTAAAAGGGGAGCTTGCTAGATTCCTGTTTGTGCATGTTCTGCTGGTCTTCCCTATATCACAGAGGTTTCATAATTGGGAAAAAATGCATCATGTGTATCTAATTGTCATTATGCCCTTCATTCATTTGCTCTGGGGCTGTTGTCATTAATGCAAAACTTTCATTAGCTTTAATGAAACTCTGCAAATTCTCTGGCCATGGTCTCTTATTCACCGCTACGGCTCCATCAGGAAGGGAAATACCTCAGCTTGACTTTACTAGCCTGGACAGCGTTCCTTAATCTGCAGCGAGCCTTCCTGAGATGGTTTCTCTAATTTAAAATAAAATAAAAATACACTAGTTCAAAATGTGCCTACCTCAACAGCATGAACTACTGCAATAGCAATGGGTTACTAACAACTTTTAGGGAAGAAATTATAAGTTACTCATTTTAAAATACATTATGGTTCTTTGAAAGCTGCTGACATATTGGAAACGTTAGTAATGGTCCCATTGGAAGATTAGTAAGTGAAGATGAAAATGCCCAGAGAGCAAGTAAACTATATTTATTGCATAATTCTAGTTATAGCTTTTTATCTGCATGCTGTTAGCTCTTTTAGGATATTACAGATAACTCCCTAAATTCTTCCACACTTTGCTCTCTTGGGCTTCTTGTGGTAAGTGCATACCTGCTGTATGCAGTTAAGCTGAACGCCACTGTGTTGCATTTCTGCTCAAAAGCTGCAGTTGCTTCTGCCCAAAATGTGGCTGCTTCTTTTACCGCACCCCAGCAGTAATGCAACGTCCCCCAACACTGCAAACTGGCTGACCTTTCTAGAAAAATTGAGTTTTCTTTACCAAAGTCTTGAAATCAAACTGGCAAATGTTCTGTGAAGTGTGATAAGTCCCTGTCATGGCTTTCAGAAATAGATGAATGTAATAATTTGATTAAGGGCTTGGGCATATACTGAATCTTACAAATTGTAGAACACTTCACTATCACAAGACAGTATCTTTAGCTGGTGACAGGTTACTTAGAAATCTGTTTCCTCTGATTACCTTCTTCAAGGGTGATCATCATGGCAGGATGGGTGTCTATCTGAGAGATTAATCATCTCCATTTGCTTTCAGGCTTTTGATTTATGCTCCATAGGAGATTCCCTGGGGAACAGCAACAGGTTTATTCCTAGGGAGCAGCCTGAATTGTGTACTTGTGAAATCCACAGGGAACTTCTTTAATAGTATTGTAATTGCTTTAGTGTTTCATGTGTTTCGTGTTTCTATGTACAGGACCTCTAAGACTTTTTCAGATTCCTTCTGGGGCTCTGCACCCATTTTTATAATTTTATCCACTCCTCTTTTATTCCAGTTAAGAGCAAATGCTCATCAGGCTTTTTGGATTTATATCAGAATGATTCCTCTCCTTTTCTTCTGTGAAGGCAAATGCCTTGTCAGTATTTTCTGTTTTGCTCTCCGTTGCATATCTCACTGGCTTGACCTGTGCTTTGCAGCTCCTGAGCTAAGCAGAGCTGCAGTTCAGAGTCTGATGAAGAGCTCTTTCCACTCATGCTTGTCAAATTGAAAGTCATTTTTGGAGTGCTGAACTTGGGAACTTCGGCATTTTCTTTCTCTTCTGGTTTTTTGCTAGTTCAAAATGAGTCATCTCCTGCCACTTGACAGTCACAAAGAATTAAGGTGGATGTTTTCTTTTAGGGAGCTCAAGTACAGTACGAAAAACCCGGTGAACTGAAGGATTCCTCTCCTCAGCCTAAAAGTGCAGGCTTGTGCTTGGACTAATGGCTTTGCCCTGTGGCTGGTCGCTGGGGCATTGGCTGTTATTTTAGAAGGTACATGGAAGTGTCTCAGAAAAGTAATTTTATCGCCCGTGGGCTTTATCTTATACAGGAATCTGTGTAGCCAGTGGAAACTTTTTAGGGGCCAGCAAGCAGGAAAACATTGACAAGTGTAAACCTGGAAACTTTTTTGGTTTTGTACTCCATATTTGGTAAAAATATAACCAGAAAGATTTGCATAACGTTTTACTGAGGTATAGATTATGCTACACACAAGCATTTTCTCCCAAAAGTGCAGAAATTGGACCTATTACAAAGATGCATGAACTCATCACAGTTCTCTGCAGTAAGAGATGACAGAGAAATGAGAAACTGCTCATCAGGACTGTCCTTGGCTTTTCCCATCTCCCAGACTCTGCTGGGAAAGTTTTTGGGAGGTTGTCAGTTGGCTTGGGCCAAAACTGAGCCAGGGACCTCTATAGTGATTTAATGCTATAGATGACTGTAAGTTTAGAGTGTCCAAGCATATTCTCTTTTGATTTACAGACTCAGACTTAACCATCAGAGATCATAAGGAATACTAATATTTTTCAGACCATCTGGTCTCACTGAGACAGGTGCCATTCCTCTGTGCACCTCTGTTGCCACCTCTGGTCTCCTGGCCTGTGTGGGGTTTGTAAGGGGAGCATCTCCAAAGTGGCACATGGCTGTTTGCCCTGGGATGTGTGCATGGGGGCTGTGCAGCTGGGAGGCTTCCCCACCATGGACTGGGAACACAAGCAGCGGTGGCAGAAGGAGCAGCTCCAGTTGGTCCCTTGGTCCCACCAGCAGCTGTGCTGTGAAACCACGTGGAGGAGCAGCCAGTTTGCTGTGATGTATGGCAGGAGGAATCTACTAGAGACTAGGCAGCTGGTATGAACACCATCTATTAGAATTTCAGTTGGAACAGAAATTCTGACACTGCAATAAGGGTGCAAATTAAAGAGTTATACAGGACTTGTGTGCAAAGCTTCATGAATGTCGGGCTTTGGTTGAGAGCCAAATAAATACTCCCTTGTTTAAGAACAAATTTAGTGGCTAAAAACTTTACCAGCAAGAAGAGCAAGGTGATGGTGTCCTCTAGAGTTTAAATATAACCTGCTACTCTGCTGGAGCGAAAAGAGAGATATACAGTAAGGGAGACATTTACCTCCTTTGTTACCACAACAGACTCCTGTCCTCTCCAGAGTGATCTGAAAGGTAGTTTCCAATACATGATAAATTTTGCTTTGGTTTATTATTTTAATAGTGGTCCTGGGACAAACTGCAGCATTTATAATCTTTTACACAGTTTTTGTTTTGAAGCATGCGGGGAATGTACTAATGCTGAATTTAATCCTAAAGGACAGGACAGTGATTCCAGAAATGACTTATGCCACATTATGTAGTAATGGAGTGTGCTTTGGGAGATGAATTCAGGCCTTTGTAGGTAAGAAATTATGGAACCTAATGCACATTGATTACATGCTATAAAATTTCTTATGAACTGATAGAAAAACATATTTTTCTTTGGCAGCTGTAGTATTACAGTTAAATCAGTTCCAGACACCTGGTTGTTACATCTGAAGCAGCCTGGAAATGGAGGGAAGTCAGTTTATTCCAGGAGGTTCAGAGCCTGTGTGTACATTAATCCAGTGCATACCTTAATTTTTAAAAGGGCTCTAGCTCTGAAATACGTGAGTGGTGGCTCTCCAGGAACATGGGACCAACGTTTGAGACCAGCATCCCAGAGCTTGGTTTGGTGCTGTATGGCTGTAAATAGGGGTCAGGTCTTAGGCTGGTTTACTCCCTGGAGCTCCAGTAAAACAAACAGGTTCTGCTACTCCTTTCCTCCCAGGTATACTATTTACAAATAGTGCACCCAGTCCTCTGCACCTGAAGCCCAAGTGATGATCAATGGCTGAAAGCACTTGCAAATAACATTTGCAATGGCTAAATTAGTCTTCTGCAACAATATGCTATCTTTTGTTCTGAGTTTATAATCTTAAAATAGATTAAAGGTGTGGCCAGCAGGTTGAGGGAGGTGATTCTCCACACCTACTCCGCTCTTGTAAGGCCCCACCTGGAGTACTGCGTCCAGTTCTGGAGCCCCCAACACACGAAAGACATGTACCAGGTAGAACGAGTCCAGCATAGGCCACGAGGATGATCTGAGGGCTGGAGCACCTCTCCTGTGAGGACAGGCTGAGAGAGTTGGGGCTGTTCAGCCTGGAGAAAAGAAGGATTCGGGGAGATCTTCTAGCGGCCTTCCAGTACCTGAAGGGGCTACAGGAAGGCTGAGGAGGGACTTTTTATAAGGGCAGGTAGTCATAAAATGAGGGGTAATGGTTATAAACTGGAAGAGGGGAGATTTAGATCAGATATGAGGAAGAAATTCTTTCCTGTGAGGGTGGTCAGACACTGGAACAGGTTGCCCAGAGAAGCTGTGGATGCCACTCCCTGGAAGTGTTTAAGGCCAGGTTGGATGAGGCTTTGAGCAACGTGGTCTAGTGGAAGGTGTCCCTGCTGATGGCAGGGGGATTGGAACTGGATGATCTTTAAGGTCCCTTTCAACCTAAACCATTCTACAATTCTTTGAAGATTAGAAAAAACTTACAAGTCATTTTCTGTGGAGATAGAAGAGTGAAGGAAAAGGGAAGCAAATACAGGTTTATAGGTCTGATCCCACAAATTTCAACTCGATTAGCTAGACATGTCCACATACTCTAACATACTGCATTCAAATATTTTACTTAAGTAAATAAGTAATAACTTTCATTCTTACTTATTTATTAGTGCTCACTGAAAAATCACAGTGATAGTAGAAAATGGATTTTGCTAGGTTTGAAAACAATACTAATTATTCCATTGTCAATTTGTTATAAAAGCACATTTAAATAAATGTCATAAGTAGAAGGAGTGTTGTTTTTTTTTTTTTTTTTTCTAAAAAAGCACAGAACTTATGCACTGAATAGGCTGATCATCTGTGCTTGTAATGGCAATAATTACCATCACACTTTCATATCTGCCTTTGACAGAATCAACAGAGATTGATTAAGATTAAGAATGAATTGAAAAATCTAGGAAGAAAAAAACTGGAGTCTAGATAAAGACTATTCTTATTTGAAGAAAACAGCACATGGAAACAATAATTTATATTTATACCATCTTTTCTGACTGGAAGGATCTGCAAACATTGTACAAATTAAGTCAAGTGATTTTCAAAACATCAGACATGCTATTTGTATATTACCATCAGAAGAAACCATATATGTAGATTGATTGTATGCTATGAATAGCAGAAATAACATCTACACAGCATCTCTAGCTGTGAAACAAGTACTAATTGAAGTAAATTCCAAAGGGGAAAAATTGAGTAATGTCCTTGTTTTCTTCATCATAGCCTTTCACATTATTAGCTATGCTTGAAAAGAAAACTTAGGTTAGCTGCCCCTAGTGCATTAGGCAATGCACTCAAGGTACAGCATCTTGATTCTGCATGTACGTAATATAAAATAACACAGAAATATTTATGAAAGGCTCTTCTGATAATCTGCACTGCTGACAATTTGTGACAGCTGAAATCTTTTGATGTGGTCCGTGCAGCTCTTGCGGCTCCGCCTCCATCCCCTGCTTACACCTGCCTGAGGGCTGCTCGGGTTGGAATCGGGCATCCCCTCTCCCACTTCATCTCCCTATGGCTGGGATGGAGCTGTCAGGTCACGGGCAAAGCTCCTGCTTGGCTTTGGATGGTACAGCAGCTCCTACAGGGTCTGTTCAAACGTGGGAATGGCAGGAGCTCATGTGAGACCTAGTGAGCAATAATCAGTTGGTCTTTGTAGGTTTGATCTTTTGACACCAATAAGCATTTCAATACAAATCCCTGAAAAGTGGCTGTACCTCTTCAGTTGTATGATTGCCTACACTTACTACACAATGAGTATCCCATTGCGAGGCAGTTTTAGAAAAAAAAGGCTCAGTTTTCCCTAGTGAGGCTCATCTTCTTGGCTGCCCTGTAGCCAAGGGAGGGAAGGACTCCCCAGGACACAGTCTGGGTAGTGTGCAATAGGCAGGCAGCCCCAGGACTGAGGGCAGCCTTTGCAGATGTCTCTCAGTGCCTTGGCAAGCCTGTAAGTCTTTTCCTCCTATGATCATCCTTTATAATCAGGAGAGTTTCATTATTTCTCATCTTAGCATAAAATTTACATTTCTTCTTGGGACTGTAAAGGACCATGATTTTTATCACCATTATAGTGACATAAACTGAGGGACAATGAATGCAAACTTACGTAGGCACAAGAGCAGTCAGAGTCTCACCAGAATTTAAAAGATTATTTTTACCTTAGGAAAATACTATCTTTTCAACTTGTTGATCTAAAATTTAATAATGTGACTGTGGAAATAAAGCCCTGCATCCAGCCCTGGTTGCAGCTGGGAAAATACTTTTGATGGGAAGCAATGTAACACTATCATTCACTTATCACCATGGTATCCAAGTATTACTTATTTTTCCCGGTCTTCCTGCAAACTGCACACATTTCTCAGCTTTGAAGCCTGATATTCCTGGCAAAAAGTGATTAAAAGTGAGACTCCAGCAACCCTGGTACAAAATAAGCAATGTCAAGACAGAGAGGGAAAGAATAATTTAGATAATTCATAGGTTCATTTCTCCCCATCTGTCATATCTTTCTATTTAAAATTAATTTGTGTAGCCTGTAAAATAAGAAGGTGACCATTAGATTACTGGGGACAGGAATTTCTCTGAGGCAGATTTGATCTCTGTGTGAACCTTGTTGCAAAAAGCTGGCACTTCAGTTTACTTCCTTAAAGATCAACTCAAATCATAACATTTTTAAACTGAGTAATTTGGAAGAGATAGATTTCAAAATCTCTCTGCAGCACTGGGGCCAGACCTTATCCCAGTACTCAGGTGCTGACAGAGGAGCCCTTTTTCAAAGATGCTGATGGCCCAAATTACCATACTCATTTCATGTCAAAATCTAGCCACTTCTGTTATTCCTTAAATGTATTTCAAAGTCTCTTGAAAAGCCTGTCCTTTAACTCTAGTATTTTAAAACAGAAAAATCCAACAAATTAAACAGTGCCAGTCACTAGTGTCAGTCTGTGAGCAGTGGATGAAGTGGGCAAAAGAAGTGTGCGTCCAACAGTGGGGCTGGAGCTCTGAGTGCGAGGGAACAATTTTAAAACTAGCTCTTATTTTTCTTATACTGGCAGAAGAACAGCTTTAGACTTTATGAGCATTAAAACCGGGGCACTGCCTTAATTTCAGGGGTACATTTCATTCCTCCCTCTTTGTTATACTGTTGAATTTTTTTTTTCTTTCTTTCTTTGGGCATTCAGCTATTTTAGCAGCTGGAAAATTGCTACTGCTGAGTGATAACTCTTAATATTCACCAACATGAGGGCTTTTTAGACTATCCTCTCATAGGTAAAGAAGAATCCTACAGACAAGATGATTTTACTGGCTGGTAGGTTGGTATGTAACAGTGATGTTGTTAGAGGAGGTTGCTATGCCTACAATAGTGGACACCACCACCCTTCTCTTGCCCTGAATATGCCCAGTGTTCATGGGTATTTCCAGGGCTCTTTACTTGTTGTGTGCAGAACGCTCTTGTTCCTCCTCTGGGCTGTGGATGCTGCCAGCACAGCCAGTTGCTGGTGTGTTTGGCATGTCTCTCCCTCTAGCTGTAAGCTTTTATTCAAAGCCTGTTCCACAAGTACTTCTGAATGCCTAAACCACAGTCAAATTCTGTGTGGCAAGGGTCAGTAGCTCCACTGACCTCAGCAACATCATGAGCTCTTCTAAATAGTCAAGACTGTGGGCATAAATCAGGTGCTCCAGGAAGAGTACCAAGTTTTACAAGGAAGAGATGATGGCAGCTACCCAGAGCTCATGCAGCTGCTGAGGAGAGTGAGTTTGATGTGTGATGTGGCTGGCTGTAGGATGATCTCATGGGAGACACTGCCTGGCTGGCTTGGTCACGTAAGTGTGCACTCCTGAGCCAGCACAGCCTGGCTACCAGGGAGGTGACACAGCCCAAGGATGGGAGCTTCTTGCCCAGGAGTTAGACACCAGCCACAAAGTGTGGATTGGTCACAGCTGCACTGCAAAATGCCTTTTATAACAGTAATAACAATTGAGCATGTGATAATATACATCATCAGTAGTTCCTAGAGTCTAAGAATAGGTTATGGTGGGACTTGCCTGGCAAAAAGTAGGTTAGGGATGTTAGATGTCTCCTCTCTCCCTGTTTGTGTGTCCTGGTGAGGTGCTACCAGGGAACAGAACCAGGCATAGTCCTTCCCGCCTCAAGCCACTACTGCCACAAAACAGATTGTGTTGCATTTGGTTTTATCCTGCTGCTCAGAAGCACTCTGATTTACTTTGGCTGTGATAGGTGTGACCAGCTTCCCTGCCTCCTCACAGCCTCATCTGACAACCTTTTTAAGGGAAAGATTCATCAGATCCACCTGTGCCTCCAAATGCCTTCTCTGACAAGAGAAAAAGACCTTGAGGAGATGATGAGCAGAGATGAGAGTAGCTCCTCAGTAGTCCCACTGCTCTGCTCCCAGAGGAGGATGAGCAGGGTCTGCAGATGGGTCCTTGAGTTTTCCCAGCCTCCCCGCAGGTACGTTTCACCATTTCCCATCATGGCAGCTCTCGCACCAGCACAAATCCACCACTTGTTGTGTGGGGTCAGCCAGCACCAAAGTGATGCCTGAGATGCTGAGAGAGGTCATGGGTTATAGCTCACCCCTGGTATAAACATAACTATTACTAAATTGATATAAGCATGCTGTTGAAAGGTAATCCTTAAAAGATACTTTACAAAAGGTAGCTATTTAAGGGAAAGCACTATGTAACTACTGGAAGTAGGTAGTCAGCTATTCAAAGCTGATTTACCTTTGCTAATGAAAGGACTAATGTTTTGCAGCTGTGCTGTGTGTGTTTATTGTGGAGCAGATGTTGGGATTTGGAATATATATTGAAGAGACTCAATTTTCTGTTTATTTTCATCATGATATTTGTTGCTTGAGTGTATATTATTGTGATTCATTTGAGAAAGCTAAACTTGCTCCTACCAGGTTGCTAGCACAGAGCAAGGCGCCATGAAAGTTCTTGACGGTTGATGGTAGAGTTTGCTCCTTCATTTAAACACACTGCTTTGAGGAGGAGTGCATTTACAGTACTCACTGGTCCCATCCAGGTGATACAGATTAGTGTCTCCCACTCTAGAATATCAACACAAGTCACTGCTGCCACTTAAGTTGAGCCAAAAGAATAAAA
>NW_010324635.1:0-6550 GCF_000700745.2 Antrostomus carolinensis | reverse complement strand
TTTTTTTTTTTTTTTTTTTTTTTTGCCACATGGCTTTAATACACCGTGTAGTTGAGTGTTGTGGCATATCTATGTTGTAAAGTTCAGATGTAATTACTACAGACTTTCCAGATCGATATGTTCAGCATTTTAAATTTTAGATGCTAATTAAAACATTTTTCCTATTCCCATTGATTTCCTTTTTTTGACTTTTTCCATCACAGTCCAGAGGAACACTGTTAAACCCTGTCTCTGTGGATAATTTATGGACGAGTGCAAATAGCTGAGTTTGAAGCTATGTTAGCTAGAAGTGAAACAATTAGTATGGCTAACTTTTCCTCTGATGCACTCTAAAACAATTTCAGGGTAAAATACATTCCAAGCAAGTAAAAAAAATGATCATCACTACAGCTTGCTCCTGCTGGAGACAAAAATATAAGGATTAACAGGAGAGAGGCTTTTCTCGGTGAAGTCACTAAAAAGTTCAACAATTATCTCTTGTATCCTGTCAGTTAAAAAAATTGCACTGAAAAGTTTTTATTATAGTGTGGAAAACGAGAAAAGGATGAAAGATTGAAGGAGCTGAAACACAGGTTATTCCACATGGAGTTAGAAACATTGGTGTCTGACCTATGGCTTGGGAGTTGCCTGTTTGCAGCTCTTGCCGAGGCAGAGCCATGGGGATTCGGGGGGCACTTCAAAGAGTAAGAGAAATTGTCATAATGTTCCTGCTCACTACATGGTTTCTGGCTGTTGATAGTCTTGTTGTGATACTGTTGGCTTTATCCTGCTTTGCACCATATTGCCAATCATTTACTCCAGAAGTTTGAACCTGTGAGCCCCAGAAGAGTGTTGCACAAAGCTGTGGTAGATCCATGGCAGCCAACTAGTGCCTCATTAGATTAAATCTATTAATTTAGATTAATTGCATCTAAATCACCTTTATACAATTTATTCCTCAGCTCCTTCAGCCATCTACTCTACTGTCATGAGATCTTTACTGCTATAAAAAAATTCAAATTGCAATTGCACCCCACTCATTCTAGTTGCACCCAGCAAGAGCACGGTTTATGCCCTCCCTTTCTGCAGCAGCCTCTTACATATTTGGGTTTTTTCAGTGTGGTGGGTTTCTTTATTCTGAGCCCTGGTTCCTTCATTCTTTCTTCAGAGGCTGATGTCTGCCAGCACCACAAACCTTGTTTCTCAAAACCTATGTATAGGGGTTTTTTTGTGTCAGCACGGCTTTGTTTTGTGACCTGCCAGACTGAACTGCACCTTGTTGTGAAGCCTGAGTAGTGGCTCAAACATGTATGGGGGTGCTTGAAGTCTGACTGAAAATGTGGAAATCACAGTTCTCATCAAAAGCCTGCAGGACCCCAGTCCTGAAAAACACTGTCTGTGCCAACGATGCATAAGCTGACAGAAAGCAGAAAATAAAGTAAGTGATAGGTAGTACGAGGAGAGGGCTGGAGCTGAGTGAGGAGTGAAGGTGCCATGGGAATCATGCTTAAAAGAAGAAGCTGAGACTAAGGATGTTCTCAGCGGGTTGGTGTCATGTTGAAATGGAGTCAACAAGTAGGCTGAATAATGTGATTTTGCCCTCCATATCCTTAGTGGTTCCCCCGAAAACATCTGTCAGGAGCAGGATTTTGACCTGGTCAGGGAGGCTCTGAGTACCCGCTGAGCAGCTGTAAAGCTGCTTGGCATGTTCAAAAATGGAGAAAAATTCCAGTTTGTGTAAAAAAAAAAAAAAAAAAAAAAAAAAAAGTATATTTTGCTTTGAAGGACTAAATTACAAATTGCTTTACTGTAACGGAGCCATCTAGTCATGTGTAAACCTAGACTTTAACTGTCAAACCCTAAAGACTGAACCTATGCTATCACACACATTTTTTTCCCACAAACATTGTGCTAGAGTATATAAAAAGATGCAGGCATCAATAGATTATTATAACTCCCTATTCTACTGCCAATATAAACTAAGCAAGACAGAAAAAACTTCACTATTTCAGTATTAACAAGATCATAAAAATTCATGAGACATTCAAGGCTGCTAGTTAAGCTGTATGAGAATTTCTGAGTATGCTTTATATAGGACTAGACTTAAAATAACTAATGAAAACTTATTTTCAGTGGCTTTTTAATCTGTTCTAAGTTCAGCAAGAGCTATGATTTGCAGCTCGTTATTATTTGACTCTAGATTTGCACAGACAGCTCTCATGGAAGTACACTGATAGTTATTACAAACTTTGAGAATGTAATGTATAAATGAAGGTAGAAAAATGCGAAGCAGCAGGGAGCTGCAATCCCTCTTTGCTAATTGTGCACAGTTGCATTTATCTTTCAAGGACTAGAACTATTCCACTGGTGATTTATAGAGCTTCTCCTTTTAACTAAAGAAAGCAAATTGCTAAACTCTTGACAGATACATAGTTTAATTTAAAAAATGTATGAACTGGTCTGGAGAAGTGCTTCAGTTTGTGCAATTTAATAAAGTCATACTTAATCCAACATATGCACAGAGATACAGTTTACTGGATTTTATGGATTACTTCTATTAGAATATGGAAATTAACCTTTTTTATATCTTGTAGGGCACATAAAGTTGTGTATAGATATATATGCACATGAAAATACATATATAATTATTGCCCTAGTGTGTGTATGTTTTCCATTATTCTGGGAATGGATCTGGTAACAATGCAAATATTACACTGACAGGCCATTTTTGTACATTCTCTGTTTTGAATAAGATCTCTGCACTTGTAATTTTGGAAATAAATCACATGGCTGCACTATTAATCCAAGAGCAAGAATTTTCTTGAGTCTGAGGTGCACATTTCTCTGTGCATAACTACTATTTGACTATCTTGTAGAAGAAACATCTGGAAATAGCAATTATCTGAAAATAACTATTAAAAAAATCAACTACCATCACAACAACAGAAGGCATTTAAAATTCATGAGCACCTTCATACTATACGAGGGATAACTGACTAATATCTGGCTGTCTAATGTATGTTTCACCTTCTGTTTTGCACCGCGATATACCTGATGCAGAGCCATTAGTCACTACAGTGACAGAACTGTGTTTGCTCCACCAAATAAAAGTGAGCTCTAACCAAACTGGTGTAAGATCGCAGTGTGGACTATAACACCTGAAGATAAGCAAACTGTTGACCATTACTCATCTGGTTTTTTTTCCAAGCAATGATTTTTCCTTGAGCTAGAAATGTTTGGAGGTGTTTATGCAATATGTGTTAAGTCTAATGTGCTAAAGATGCACCCTAGGTCAGAGGGTCAGCTGGCAGAGCCTGGCTGGTCAGAGCTTGGCATTTAGCTGCTATTTCTTTTTCTCACGTCCCCTTCACAGTTTGTTTTTTGTCTGAGAAGCTTTTTGAAACATAAGCAAAATGCAGTGAGGCATCGCGGTGCTGCTCCTCCTGGGGTGTGTTAGGAGCTTCACAGCCTCCACAGCTGCCCTGCAGGTGAGAGGTGAGCTGGCTCCTTCCAGGACAGAGGCAGTTGGAGGAGGAAGGACTCTTCCAGCCTCAACACCTTTGTGGACCCTTACGACATTTGTTCTTGTGCTGCTTTATCCTTATTCTCTTATAGCCTCCAGGTAAATCCATCTGACAAAAACATCGACTTTGAAAGGGGTTGGGAAGATGTTATTTGATGAGGTATGAAATAAATACAATGCAGGGTTATTTTTTGGTCTTATAATGCAAGAAAATGTGATCTCCCAGCTGACTGTGTCTTAAAAAGAGGCAAGGGCTGGAGTTCCTTTGCTATGAAAGACATATATACAAATGAAGAGACCAGCAAAATATACAGAATAAAGCGACTCTTGAGTTTCATAAATATGAAGCACAAACGGTCATAGAGCAGATTAAGCATTTATCATGTATCATCTAAGTTGTAAGGTTTTTGTCCTTTAAGTAACTGTTAAAGGACTAAACCAACCACTTCTGCCAGGCTGAGGGAGAGGGACAGGGTCTCAGATCCACTGCCAGCAGTGACAATGTGCAGGAATTTGGTCCCACCCAATCAGTTGTAAGGAGGGCAGATCGCGTGCTGGTAGAGTTGTGTATGTAGGTCAGATTAAATATTACAAACAAATGCCCAGGGCAAAGCCATTCATTGTACTAATACCTACAGAGCAGTTTCTCAAAGCAGAAAGCAAATGGTAGAGGTGGTTTTAATTTCACTCTTCTTAGGTGGTAGCAGTAGTATTCTAGTTAGCTACACAATAAATCTATAGGACCACAGAAGTGGGGGACTGGTAATATCTGGTGTAACTGCTGTTTACTGAACAAGGACCCAGTCCTGCTAGTTTTTAATCTTCTGACTAGCCCTTATTTATGTTGGCAATCAATCTCTTTCACATCACCACAAGCATTTATGTGAATATTCAATGCTGTGTAAAAAAAGTTTTGTGTGAAATCCTGACCTGCAATGTAAAAGAAGGGTAAAATGACAATTAGCTGCCTTCAGGATAATGCCCACCATTTACCTACTTCAGAACAGGTCACCCAGAGAGGTGGTAGAAGCCCCATCTCTGGAAACATTCAAGGTCAGGTTGGATGAGGCTCTGAGCAACCTGATCAAGTTGAAGATGTCCCTGCTCACTGCAGGGCGGGTTAGACTAGTTGACCTTTAAAGGTCTCTTCCATCCCAAACCATTCTATGATTCTATGATCCATCTACAATATTTAATGATAAAACTTCTGCTGGAACTCCAGAGCTATATGGCTTTTATATTTGACTATTTTGTCATTTTTGCAACCTAAAAGACATCTCATTATCATGTGGGGTTAGAAAGAGCCTTCTACTGTTGGTCTGGTGGAGCTGTTCATGGTATAATTGATCAGAAGCAGCCATCAAATAGGCGTCCATGATGTAATATTTTGTACAGAAGAAAATATTGTCAACATCTTTCATTTGAAAGAAAAAAAGAAATATCTTTCCCTTCAAGATGTTATTTTTGAAGTAGTCTTGAGTAGCTTAATGACAGGGAAAGTATGTATGATGTGTTACAATTTTCTGTCACTTCTAAATTAAAAAAAAAAAAAAGTCTTAGGGCTGTGAACAATTTTGCATTCCAGAGCGAGCATCACTTTAGCACCACCTACATCCCACGTGCCAACATCACCCACTTCGTTTGGACTCCATTTCTTCAAGCCGTTAGTCTGGACTGCAAAGCTGACCCCATTTAGCAATATAGTTAAAAAAAATCTAAGAATCCTATTTATTAGGCTTTTAAAATTTTAAATAATTGAAGCCAGCTGTCCTAGTTCATAGAAATACACAAGCTTGCCAGACATGCCAATTCTCCTCCTACTATTGCTGAATTGTTACCATTATTTTCTGTTTTACTAACACTCATGTCTAATGCTTGTTAGCCAAGGCTGAGCTGTGAACTTGTGCCATATAACAGCTTTGTAAAATTGAGTTAATAAAATTCAGCAAAGCTCTTAAAAGAGCAAAGAAAGCTCGGCACACAATTTCCCAATGATTACCACTAGGCATAATGTTCCAATTTCTATCCGAAAAGCTCCCTTGTATGGAGAAAACTTAGGATTTGTTTTGTTTTTTTTTCTGAAACAATTGTGAGACTTGGAGTCTAATTTATTTATTTATTGGGTAGTGCTGGGATTTCCCCACTTCTGTTGTATTTAGGGTCAGCTCAAAGTGCTCACTGCAACCTGCAAGAATTATGACAGCAAGTCTGAGCAATAATCCAGATAGCGTTGTCTTGTCTCCATAAATTATCCATACATCTCAAAAGGTGAAAGAATGATCTGATGCCAACTACAGGTTACTCAGCTCCTTAGAGAAATTTCTTATCTCCTATTAGGTGTAGCTTTTCCCTATTTTATTTCTGTTGCCTAATTTAAATCTGAAAGTTATAATAAATTTAAATATCTAATCCTATAAAAAATCATTAATTCTAATTTGTGCCAGTGAACTCTACAGCTTTAGTTATTTATTTTTTAATTTTTCTATTACTTTTAAATTTATTTTTATTTGCTCATTGAATATGTCCTCTGTTATGTACTGTAAAAACAAACCATCTATCTGTCTTGCATCCTGTTTTCCTCAGACATGTTTCTTCTTAATTTTTTTAACCCTCATTTTCCATTAGAAAACTTCAAATAATTTTCACCTGCCTCCTCCTATGTCCCTTTTTAGACAGACTTGTAATATTACATTTTTCTTGTGATGTGCTTTGCTATCATCTCTTTGGCCCTTTGTTTTCTTTGATTATTGTTGCAAAGTGAGCATCAGCTCTGAGTGATACCTGAGATGCCTTCCTATGTTTTATACCAATTAAATCAACAGCAGCAACGTCTAAGCAACTTGGGCAATTTCTCCGGCACTGATTCCATCTGTTAGCAGCTGCTTGGTCAAAACCTCGACTCTCTTCCACCTTTCTCATGGTTGCAGTGTTCATGCCCTCTCTAAAGTATACAAAAAAAGTGTAATAGTGAAGCCATACCTGTCTGCAAGAGGTCCACAGGTTGCACAGCATCATCCTGCTGTCCTGAGGAGCCCTGTACCCCTGAGG
>NW_010324634.1:13336-17574 GCF_000700745.2 Antrostomus carolinensis | reverse complement strand
GTCCAGGTTAAGACTTTTGAGCCAGTAAGGTTGTTAATTTAATCTTCCCATCCATAGAGGCAGTGAGGCAGGTCCCACAGTCCATGGCCGTGCTCCAATCCACTGTGACAACGGGAGCTCGGTGTCCTCCCAGGGAAAGGCAGCTCTCCAGAACCTTTTCCTCACCATTTAACTAAAAGAATGAAAGCATAAGATTCTAAGGAGGGAAGTTTCTGCAGTAGGGGGCAGTGCATCCACAGGAGAAGCCAGAGCCTGCTACAGACTCCATATCCCTAGCAGCATGCACAATTAGCCAGGAAATCAGAGAGATGTTGAGATGTGTGTAGCACACATGAGGAAGAAAATTTCCAGTCTCAAGACAGATGCATGCGTTCCCAAGCAGCTCAGCTTGAGACATCAGCTGAGCTGCAGCATCAGCAAGCACACAAGGCAAATTAAAGATAAGCATCAATCAACAGTCACACATCTTGTATTGAACTGGCATGTGTCAATATAGTAAAAAAACCTAAAACTTTGTACTAGGTACTTGGGCACTAAGGAAAACTGCTGCAGCTAAGCTTCAAGAACAAGGAGTACACATGCTCTAGCCACGTACAGAGGTCCAAACGATGCTTACAGAGGGTTCAAACAGGAACATGCTGCTCGAGAACTTCCAGTGGCTGCCATTGCAGCCTTGTAACAAGAGCTTGTATGGATGCTTAAGAGTATTCCCCAGCACTCTGCAGACTTACCTTAAAAATTATTCCCCCAGTAGAAGAGCACGTCAACATATAGTTGCCCTCAGAGTCAAAAGCAAAAAGCCTTCCTCGTGGGAACTGAACTTGCTTGTAGCCACTGTACCCAGACAGAACAAAAGGACCTGTAGCTTCACTGGGAAGACTGTACTCAGACACCTTCAAGCCACTTTTGTGAATATTCCACTGAATAAACTAGAATGACAAAAAGAAATGCCAAAGCCCATAGTTAAATTGGCTGGGATGAAAGCAGAGGGGCCATTTGCTGTTTTTAAAGAAAGTGGCCAAGTGGCTATTCCTCACAAACAGAAGATGGCATTTTGACAGCCATATTTAAGTGGCTATATTCATAAAACACAGTCTGCAAAGGCTGTAAGAGGGCCTACTGCTATCCAGGCAAACATATGCCCTACCTTCCATGAGCACTGCTGCCTATGTGTCCTTCCACACAGCATGCAGGATCCTGGTGGGAATTCACTGAACTCTCATTGGCCAAGGACCCACACCTTCAAACAGTCTCCCACCCTGAGCCACACCTCTACTGCTGAAGACTGTGGACCAGTTGAATTGAAGCCTTTATTATAAGCAACAGGGAGCTGCTGAGAAGGACATTTATGCAAAGTGGCCAAGGATCTGCTCCCTGGTAAATCCCAGATCTCAAATGTGAACTCAGGGGCACAAAAAGGCCATCCTCACATGGATCCCCTAGGAATGGGATGTCACCAACAGCAGGATGTGCAGACATGGTTCAAGAGAGCTCCATCTGTTCGTACACTTTCCAGCCACTCTCTCTGCCAGCATGCTGCTTCCAGCTGCAGACAGACACAGAGCGTGGGAGCCAACCATTGCAGAGGAGTACGACAATGGTAATGGCTGCATCTGGAATATTGTGTCCAGTTCTGGGCCCCACAGTTCAAGAAGGACAGGGACCTGCTGGAGAGAGTCCAGCACAGAGCCACCAAGATGATTAAGGGAGTGGAGCATCTCCCTTATGAGGAAAGGCTGAGGGAGCTGGGTCTCTTTAGCTTGGAGGAGACTGAGGGGCAACGTCATTAATGTTTAGAAATATATAAAGGGTGAGCGTCACGAGGATGGAGCCAGGCTCTTCTCAGTGATGCCCAATGATAGGACAAGGGGCAATGATGCAAGCTGGAACACAGGAGGTTCCTGCTCCCTGGGCAGCCTGTTCCAGTGCTCTGTCACCCTCACCATAAAGAGGTTTCTTCTCAAGTTTAAGTGGAACCTCCTGCACGCAGCAGGGTAGTGCTGCAAACCTAAGATGACAGTTAGCAGCCCACAGATCCTCCAGATTCTGAGGTATTTTTACTGCTATCCCCACCATATGGTGAAGACTCCAGAAGGAATCTCACTGCCGGCTGACCAGCAGAAGGTCACCCAGAGCCTACCTTGCCATCCTCGCCTATGCTGTAGACCGTGTTCTCATCATAGCTGAACTCAACGGAGTAGACTTCCCCATTGTGTGCCTTCCAGCTCATGGCGCACTCGTGCTGCTGCATATCTGAGGGAAGAACCAGTACTGAACACTCTTTGTACTCACACAGAGTTGAGGTGAAGAGAGAGAGGCCCTCTACATTCATAAGGTTTCTGTCCCAGCCCTCTAAACCAGCCTGGGGGAGCCCGATCCGATCCCAGTACCGTATGCTTGTTCTCCAGCGTGTGGCTTTTACACTGGCCACAAAATTAATTGCCTGTAACTAGTTACCTCTTCCTCTAGCTTTACGTGGCTGCTCAGATGCTTACTGTCAGCTGCAGGAATTCTGCATCCAAGCCCTACTGCCACCTTCCTTCTCATCCCCTTGGTATCCTGTCCACCCTCACAGCTGCTGCCAGCTCTATCCTCCCACAGACCTGGGACTACAGCCTCCAGCTCAGCACTCAGGCCAGAAGCAGATCCCTTCATTCAAAGAAGAAGGAGGCCTGAACTGCCTCACAAGGACAGGTTGAAGAGGACAAAACCTGAGAAACAGACATTGCTCAGGGTAGAAGGATTGACGTGAAGCCCTTGCCTTCAACTGAAATCTCATACATTAATTCCTTTCCTCAAGACTCAGCCTCTGGCAGTGGTACTGCTATATGGCACAGCCAAGACCACATGGCTCAAGGGCAAGTTCCTCTTTTCCTCAGCAGGTAGGAAACAACAAATCCAGCAGCACTACCAGGATCTCCAGCCAATGTCCCCCAGAGAAAGTTTATGTCAATTCACTCCTGAGTGCTATTGTGGAGGACAGAAAATGCCTGAACACAAAGGCAGAAGCTATGTCCCCACAGCAGCCTTCCTGCTAGCAGAAGGGTGCCAGGGGCAGCCAGCTGGTGACTGAGGGGTCACCTCACTGCCCAATTTCAACTTACCAAAGAGACGAACAACCCCATCTGCAGCCCCAGTGACCAGCAGGTTGCCATTGTGGTTGAAGGCTGTGCAGTTAATAGCAATGGGCTCAGGCTCCAAGGAGAACTGCAGCTGGAAGGGTAAAGACAAGAAAGAGAGGTGGGGGTGCTGAGGAGCTGATCTCCACGGGAGGGAGGAAAGACAGTATCTAGCAGCAAGAACTTCTCCAGTCTGGAGCCCTATACCTCTCATGACTACAGACTTCAAGGTTAGCAGCTACATTTTACTGTGACACTAAACCAAAAATTCACCTCAGCCAAGATAGAGCTTTCTTGGCCATGTCCTCAAGGCTGCAAAACCAGCTTCTGACAGGCATGAGCTTGAGTATGTTGCTTTCTGCTATATGTCAGGGACAGCATTTCTTAAGGGTAAAGGTGAGGGATAGCATGAGGATTCTCTGCCAGAATCTGACCCATCTAAATTGAAACAATGGAGAAGATATGAGATGAAACCTCTGAAAGAAGCACTTCACTCAAAACCAGGGAAATAGCAGCAAAGAACATCCTTCAACAGAACTCAGCTATAGAAAGCCTGAGCAAAGCATCATTCAATCCATTTGGGACATTTGCAGTCACAAACTGTGCAGGCAGGATAGAAACAAAGCTATGGACTATCTTGAAGAATCCCTCAAAAAAACAACACACCAACAGAACAAAAAACCCCATCCAAACCCAGCAGCTACTTACACTATTCATTTTTATCCTGCATGTGACAGAGGGGAAAGGAAGAAAGGGGGAAGAGAAGGGTATTGAAAAGAAAGTCAGCATAATTTAGAAAGAGGGGTCCTACCCATTGAAACAGAAGACACTAATTCTCAGCAAGGAGACACAGAAAGAAAAGAAACCCAGCAAGTACCTGCTGCTTCATTGTTTTAGTGTCCCACAGTAGCAGCTTCCCAGGAACTTGGTTCATGCTTTTGCCCCCAGAGCTGACTGCTGAGACGTCCCTGTGGGAGATGGGGCTCTGGGCTGCTGCAGAACACACAAAGGAGGCACCACTTGGGCTGCAGGCAAGCGAGAGGATCCTGAAACACAGCAAGAGTTTGAATTGCCTCTCTCCAACAGCTGCCTCAAGTACAGGGACTGACCCCCTGGATG
>NW_010324634.1:11032-13308 GCF_000700745.2 Antrostomus carolinensis | reverse complement strand
ATACTGAAACTTCACCTACCTTTTCACAGTCAAAAACATTTACATTTATATATAAAAATCAGTATTCCAGAGTTACCTGGGCATGTCTTCATCAATGCTGATTTCACAGAGATTCTTCTTTGCTTCTGTGTCATAAAGGCGAACTGTCCCAACTCCACTGCCAAGCAATAGCTTGAAAACAGCAAGGAGATGGAAGAAGTGTGAGTGAGTACAATTATATTGTCCAACAACCAACAACACCACAGAGTAATTTTTTTTTTCTACTTATGCATTTGGATCAAACATCACTCCGTTAGGGTACATCTTGTCTTCCTGTGCACATCACGGTGAGCAGGACTACCCTGAAGCAAAGCCACAGAAGACATAGTAAAAGCACCACTTTCCAGTGAGAAAGAGATCTGAAAGGTGGACTTTTACTCCACCAAGGTGGAATAAAAGCCACTTTCTAGAGTGTGGCTCAACATTACAGAATGCAAAATATATGTGGAGATTCAGTATCTAGGGGAGTAAGGAAAGAGTAACACAGAATTACCAATCTAAGTTTAAGTAGAAGCTTAATCTAAGCCAAGTAGAAGCCACCTCCTTTCATCCAGGGGAAAATAAAATAATTCAGAAGGGCTCACACATGCTCTCAGTGGTGCTACAATTTAAATCAAAAATAAAACCATGGAAGGATGCATTATCAAAGAAAATGAAGCAAGACAGATCCTTCTCACTTCAGAGCCTGATTTGCTGTTGAATCCCCATATATTTCAGAAAGAAGGATCTTTCTATCAGCAAGCAGGAAATAAGCTCCACAAAGCAGAAGAAACATCAGAACAACTGCATGGGCAACTTCCTTTCTAAGAGCAAAAGAAAAGAAAGAGACAAGCTGTAGCACCAGCTCTTCACAGGTGGCCCTTTTGGGTTAGCAGCAACACATTGTCAGTGCCAGAACGTGAACAATATTCCCTTAGTTGCAGGCCTGCCTTCTCACGCAGCCATGTCTCTTCACCAACAGATGGCACAAAACACTAGCAACAGTTCTAGGACTCAGAAGAATGCAAGTAATTTATGGTTCCTCTCCAGTAACAAAACTAGAGGAAGTGTTATAGGAAACATTTAAACAAGCCCTGAGCTCCTTATGCACACACCAACCTGAACTCATAAGGCACCAGTATAAAACTAGTCATGGACCCCTTTTCATACCTGCACAAGCAGAATCCCAACACCAAAGCCCTGCTCCTCAGACCTGCTCTCCCTTCTCTGCTTCTGGCTCAGGGTGAGTAAAGCTCCACAGCTCCATGCTGCAGGGTTCCCATGGGCTATTGTACCAGGTTGCCTCTGACAGCCTTTACAAGTGGCTGTCTGCTCTGCCTGGAGGGAGGCACTTCCCTTAAAGGAGCTACTTCTGTCCTGCAGCTGTACCCGCACTGCAGTTTGGGAACTTCTGTCTCAGGGCAACCAGTGGCTAATTCCTTGCTCAATACACAGGGGACACTCCTCACTCTAGTTTTTCTTAGACCCTGCAGGCTTCAGTTCCCCATGTCCCACTGAAGTGGAAACTAACTGTGCCCTAATCTTATCCACAATGCAGCTGTCTAGTAGTTTACGTGTAACACTCAGCAACACAGCCCCAAATCATCTGCTGTGACTCTCAAGCCTCCACACGCAGACTACTCACCAGCCGATCACGCTTGGTTGCCCATTCCAGAGACAGCAATGGAGATTTGGAAATGGATGAAGCTTTAGTTTGCATTATGGGGTTAAAAGACCAGACTTTGATGACCCCGTCCACATCCAAGCTGGCCACCCTCCGTCCAGAACAATCAACCCTATGTGCAGAAAGAAACCAATTAGACATTTTTCTCTCTGAAGTTCTTGGATCCTTCCTCTCCTGGCCACACACCAATTCCTTCTGCAGGAATCAGAACTTCCCTGCACCACTTCCTGTTCAGTCCACAGTAACTGTCACAATGAAACACACCAAGCTCCACATGCAAAGCATAATGCCCTTAAGCAATACCATCCTGCTTTCCCAGGGAGTTTCTCCCTGGCTGGCATCTCCCAATCACAAAAATCTCTGTCCATTCTCACTGCACAAGCTACAGGCTATTTTCAGTCACACCAACTCAACTGCCCTACAACCAAGAGCACACGCACAATGTGCTGGACAGAACAGAGGCTGGGGGAAAGAGGCCAGACACAACTGGTCCTCTACAGAGGCTTCTACAAGAAAGCCCTCTTCTGCCAGTCCATTACCTGCAGTACATGATGGATGAATGGTGCTCCCCATA
>NW_010324634.1:0-11001 GCF_000700745.2 Antrostomus carolinensis | reverse complement strand
ACAGCCTCTGCACTGTTGGCAGGCATTTTGGTTGAAGTCTCTATTTGCTCAGCATGCAGCTCCAAGCATGGCTCTGTCTCAGCTGCACTAATATCTGTTTTCTTCTCAGCGCTTTGGCCCTGAAGGAAGAAATCCTGCGTGAAATACAAGGTAGTAGCAGCTCCAGATCAAGCTCTTCAGACAGCCCAGCCTTCTGAGAGAAAAAAAAAAAAAAACAAAAAACAGAAGCTGCACTGAAACAGAAGCATTGTCAGCTCAACATCCCTTCTCTCAGGGACCTTTCTGAGCACAAGGATAGTGTGTGGCACAATTGCACTACTTAATATGGCCTCCTTGGTTGTAGAGTCCCTTATTTCCCCCTCCACATATGCCCAGCCATACATTTTTCTGTAAGAATTAAAGGAACCACAACATTTCCATTTGGCATATGTCAGCTGACATTAGAGGCCCATTTTGATGCCATTAGAACACAGATTCACAAGCAAATCAACAAATTTCAAGGAATTCTTGCATTCAGCAGTATAAGTTAAGTCTGTGTAATTTGCAGTTCAGTAAACCTGCACAAAAATCCTTGTCTAATTGCAAGTCCCAGTGGATGGATCATCCTTATCTGCCAGAATTTTAGTCTGTGTGCACTGGAGCAACCACTGCAGCCGACTGACTGACAATAACAGTAGAGTCAACACATGAGTCCAAAAGCTTAAAATGCAATTTGACAGAGCCTAAAACACAGTTTGACACAGCAGACAGAACAAAGAGTTTTAGAAGGTGAAAGTGTCCAAATGAGACAAGAACTGCACTGCACCACACAGAAGATCTTGAAAGCAGCTTAGTCTTCCCTTACCACCAGATGCCAAACAAGAAGCAGATACAGCACACAGGTTAGTAAAACATCTGCAAGCATTCCTCTGCTAGACCATCCTCTGAAGATGAAATGGCCCAAAATGGTACTGGTATTGATTGTTTTGAGTCTCTGTTCCCTAATACATCCATGTCTTATTTATAGTAGCTTCGAATCTTGAGAAATGGTTTAAACACAGTATAATCAAATCATCTGAAATCACAGAGCTTTAAAAGATTGGGAAATAAAACCAAGAATGCCCTTCTCTGTGTTAGTTAACATGGCGAGGTAACAACCTATGAATGACACTCGTGAAAGAAACAGTGCTGCCTTTCAGTTTCCTTTTTGCTCACATCCGTTGAGAACAACGGAAAGCTGAGCAGTATCAGCTTCCCCTAGAGCACCAGAAACAACTTTTACAAAGCCAGAAAACACCACCTTAACCTGGAATATCACAGAAAAAGGAAAGTCAAAGGATACTAATTGGGAAACTGGGCTTTGTAATTTTCTGACCAATATTTAATTAAAATATTTTAGATGAGCCATGAAGAAAAAAGTTCTCTCATAGCCTTGAATGCTCAGTGGTGGAGTAACATCTCCCTAGAGTAGCACCCCCACACAGAACAGCCACACATGTGGGCTGATAGACAACAAGTCCCTCAGTGCTGTCACTCCCCCAAGGCAGTGTCTCATACAGTCAAAATAAACATGGCTGAGATGCTGCCATCATTCCTCCTGTACTCTGTATCCTTTGGCCACATGGCTGCTGAAATCCAGACAATACACAGGTGAACAGAAGTAGTCTGCTGACCTTCAGGGGCTAAAATCCAGGACACAGTTTTATTATTTCATTAGATTAGAAAGCAGGGTACATCCCTAGACAAAACTGCAGCAGCACAAAAAAACACCCAAAAAGCAAAGTTTGCTAAAAAGAGTATTCCCACTCCTATCCAGGAAAACTTTCTATCAATTTTTATCTGTCCCACACAGAGCCTGCACAAACCAGTAGAACTCACAGGAGAGAACTCACTTGGGCAGGATGGGTGAGCCAAGCCCATTGCCACTAGGGAATGGAAATTATAACAAGGTATTTGAGCATAACCATTAAGGTGGATGAAACATACTCTCCCCAGGAACAGGCTGTTGAAAAGATTATGACAAAAGACAACTCTTCTTCCATTTGAAGCATCAAGACTGATGCCCTTCCAGGGACACAGAAATAAACCCAGTATGGAAGGAGTTGTTTAACTACAGAGATTAACCTTTGACACAGTTAAATTTGAGCAGCAATTCAGAAGCTTAAGGAGAACACTTGTTTTTGTTTTACCACCTAGCAAAACAAACTACAGAAATACCATCCCTCCGCTGCCCAACCCTGTGGTCTTGCCCAGTACCTGGAAGGTCCCTTTTGACAGCAGTTCCTTCCTTTCCTTCCCATGTTCTTGTAAGCGCTTCTGCCGCTGCTGCAGGGAACTCGACTCGCCTGCTACTAACCCACTGAAGTGGCTCTTCCCATCTTTACAGCTCATTGTTCCTTCTTTTCCTTTGGCACTCTGGAAGGCAGAGGAACAAATTTGGCAAAGTTACACTTGTGCCGAACAAAGAGCAAAAAAGAAGGCAAAGAAACCAAGCACCTGCAAGGGCTCCACAAGCCCCCAGACACCAGCAGCTGTTCTCGTGCTGCATTCAGGCCCAGCATACATTCGCAAGGAAGGAAAGGACATTTTATTTTTTCAGGTGGAAGCAAAAGCTTGGAGCAATGCTGTGCTGCAAGTTAACCACTTGCATACTGAGCACCTCTCATGAACACAGTTGAGAATTACCTGGTGATTTGTTGGTTCTTTCTTTCCTAGCAGCATACTGCTAGTTTGCATTGGAGAAGACCCACTCGGATGGGGTGGTCTGGAAGGGCCTCTTTTACTTTGGGAGAGAAAAGAGGACAGAAAGCCTCCCCGGGACTGAAGAGAATGTGTAGTACTCCTCTGGCTGCAGGTCATATCACTAATTAAAACAAACAAACAAAACCCCACACAAACAAAAAAAAACAAACAGAACATGAAAATGTAGCCAGACAACCTGACCAAAGACCACCCAACAAGCAAAGTGACAGCTGTTTGAACAACTGAGGACAGAAGTTCCTTTTCAAGCCAATGGACCACTATGCATCACAAAACTGTTCTAAAATATCATGTTAGTGTCTGGAGCAGATCATTATAATTACTGTAACCAAAGTTCACTTCTCAGAGATGCCACTGAGACAGGGGGCTCAACTGTTGCTGAATCCCCTGTAGGGCCACCTCAAACTCCTTCCACTCCATCTGGTTAGTTCAGAAAGACCCTAAGGAAAAGGCAGGGGAATCTAGATTTCCAGAGAAACTATTCAGCTGGTATTCCCAATTCAAGGCATAAGACAGACCTACTTTGAATGACATTCAGTATCCAGTGTTTCACTGAACACCCTTAGATATTCAGCAAGTCATGTTCAGCAATTTTAAAGCACAGGCCCTCAAAATCAAAAACTGGACCCAAAGAAAAAAGTTTAAGTACATTTCCATGATTACACACACTTCCCTTCTCAGTCCACAATGCCAAGAGCAGCAGCTGCTTCCCAGAACTTAAGTGTCTGACCTCACTCTGAAACAGCTTCCTCTGAGAAGAGAGCAGCACCTGGGGAAGGGGAATATAATCTTCCTCACTGTGTCTATCTTCTCCGAGGAAGTAACTGTTCTACCAAAGCTGGGTTTTGGGTTGAGCAGAGACATGGAAAAAGCAACCAGAACTGGCTCCCAGACTAAGAGATAAGTTGCACACACAAGAAAAGCCACTTCTAAGGAAAGTTTTTCTAACACAAATGGACAAAAATTAGTATGAGACTAAACTATTCCATCCCTCACATCACGCTCCCTGATGTGTGTACATGAACATCATGGCTATGCACACAGAGTAGTTAAACAAAAAGCAAAACAAAAAAAAAATCTCAAATTAAACTCTGTAGCCTGTCCTGCACAGAAAGAGCAGAGCAGTTATCAAGATAGTTCACCAGACACTTCAAGTCTATTAAATCAGACAACTTCTAGACTAGAACAAAGATTTTGTATGTGGTCTCTGCTACAACTTCTATTTGTCATTATCAGCGGGATAATTTGAGCAATCCCCCTCCTGTCTTAACAGGAGTGAAAGAAGTACATGAGAAAGTCAAAGCCCCATTAGTAGTGTTAATATCTTGTGGCTAAATTACTTTGCTTTCAGACCCTTTTAAAGCAAGAAAAAAAAAAATCTCAATGAACACAATGAATTCAAACACATAGACTTGCTTTGCATGACTGTACTGGGGAGGGGGGGGAGAAAAAAAGAGTTTAAATAACAATTAAACAAGCTGTATCACCATGTATGTTGCCTGATTTCCACACACAGGAATACAGCAGATGTAGCCATAAACCACACGTCAAACACAGCAAGCTTATGGGCAATTCTCTACGTAACTGAGCTTCAAAGAAGAGAAACTACTTTTCCCTTGACTTTGCAAAAGCAATAAAGCATCTCTATTTAACAGCCACCACTTTGGGACATACAGTAATGGTGTCTACAAAACACAGGGCACTAAAGTAAATAGGAGTCAAGAGACAATCCACTTCATTTGAGCAATACCACAGGGTATTGCACTGCTACCCTGGCTGCCAAGAACACCTTAGGGTAACGCTGAGACCAGAGCAGAATCACTTCCATGTGTGCTTGGGCTCTTACCAATTGGCAACAATCTCTCTCCCAAACAGCAGGAGTGATGCCCATCATGGATTCCCCCATTAAACCCACTTAGGTCACCAGAATTTCTGTCTGGACATCTTTCTGCAGCAAACCTCAGGGCAGAGAAAAAGGACGCTCCAGGAGCCTCCCTGACCCAATAAAAGCAGCAGAACTTCTCCCCAGCTCCTCCCTTGCAGGCACTCACAGCTCAGAGTCCCCTAGTCGATCCATGTTGGCCACATATGCAGGCAGCTTGTGATGCACAACTGCTTGTTCCACCTCCAGTTCCTCTTTCTTCACACGGGAGGATTCAGCCTGCAAAGCAAACAGCTACAAGGAGAGAAGAGAGACAAATAAACAGAGCATCACCTCCTTCCCACCTGAAGTTGTTTAGTCCTTTTATTTCAACAGCCCTAGAATGGTGGGGAGGGAAGAAAGTTGCTCTGACTGGCTGAGCATCACACTAGACCAAGTAGTCAAGACAATCAGTACTTTACACACATGAAACTGGAGCCTACTTAAAGCCTCTCACTCCTCTCCTCGGGCTGTTGCTGTAGGGACATTAATGGTGCTGGGAAACAAGAGCTGGCCAGGGCAGAGCTGATCAGCCATTCCGTGCAGGCAGTTCAAGGCCAGGGCAATGCAGGTGACTGGCAGCAGTGATGTATGTATGGGCACTGAGCCTAGAAGGTAATCTTCTTTCTACAGCCAAGGTTTGATGAGCTGGCAGGGTGCACCCAGGCCAACACCATCAGGTCACCCTAAAATCCAGCTCCACACCCTGCCCAGGCTTGACAGTGAGATTTATCTCCACATTATGGAGAAAGAAGCTTTTTTCTTTTCCCCTCTTAGCAGAGGGGAACCTCAAGATGCAGCTTTCTGTGACAGATGTGGTTTATGGCTGTGATTCTTGTTCACATGAAGTTACTCAGGCTTTTCTGTTTCTATACATTTGTTTTTCAGATATAATTATTCTATTTCCTTGTATCATAGTATTGAAGGAAAGAGATTCCAAGAAAAAGAAGCTTTAGAAGTCCAACTTGCTATTCACATATTTGCATTGTTTCAACGGTGAAAATAGAATCACTACTTAATTTCGACTAGCATCAAATTCAGTATTTATTTACACCATTTTTTTATTTAAACCTATATTCTATAGGTAACTGCTTCCTTTTTCTGACCTGAACAGTTATCAAAAAAGGAAAGTCCAGTTTTACCTCTGCCTACTTGCCAGAGAACACTTACTCAGTCTGTAAGTGATATCAAACACACCACAAACAAAACAGCTTTGACTAGAAGTACAGAATACAAATTTGGAGAAAATAAAAGAGCTCTATTTCAAAACATACCTTATCCTGCTGTCCCTGTTCACTGACCATCTTTGCAGAACCCTCCTGTCAAAGTCTGCCTGATCCACTGACTCTATACAGTGCACAGTGACAAACCTGGCTTTTCTTTTGCGAAAAAGCCTCCTTTTTGAAACAAACTAATCTATTTTACCTCAACATTTTCAGGACAAATGAACAATGCTGATCAGCTACCAAAACAGTTGAAACAGGAAGCACAACATACAACATAATGTTTTGTAACACAGGAGTAAAGCACAAAACTTATTTTACCAAAGTATTCATACAGAGAGAGCTTTTACTTAGTATGTTTGAGGAAGTGAAACTGAAGTCCTGCTTATATGAGTAAGGCTTCCCACTTGTATGTGGTCATCCACATGTGATCTGTAGCTTAGAAAGTTCTTAAACTGTAGATTTCCTGAATCTCTCTCATAGGAAATTACACTGGGAAAGGACCGACTCGTGTTACATACCCTTAACGCCCGCTCTCTAAGCATCTCCTGATGATACTATCAAAAACAAGAGAGCTGGGTGACATTTTGTCTGAACTGGTCAGCCCTTTTTATGGTTTCCTATAAAGTCTAGAGTGAGGAAAACAGGCATTCACAACATTTCCATTAGTTGATCTAAATTGCTTTAAGTGCACTTCAACCATGGTGAAGTGCCTGTTTCAGAAGCAACGGTTTCTGCCTCTTTGCCAGAAGTTTTTGCCTGTTTCTACTGCTCCATCAGCTAGAAACTGGAAGTGACTGAATACTATTAAAAGTTTCCATGCAAAGTCAGCCACATATGCCCTTAACCTGTTACTAGTTTCAACCTGTCTTGACTTTGGAGTGTAGCAGAAAAAGTCTGCATAGTAGCCAGCTACCTGTCAGCACAGGGAGAGGGACAGTCACCTCCAGCACAGGGGCATTAATAGCCTAAAGGACTTATACAAGAATCTGCCTTGGAATAACTGCACTGTACTGAACAGCTACAACTTTCTTGAATGGATAGAACAACTTTTATAAAACTCACAGCCTTACAGAGTCAGCAACTAAAGAGCTACTTCAGTTCTGACCTTATGCCGCAATGATTCATTTTCTTCTTGTATGAGACTGCTCCTGAGGCATTCAGCTTCAAAGTTCAAAATGACTGGAACTGGTGAGGAATGTTAAAGAAAATAAATGCAAGAACTTCTGTGGTCCTGGCTTAATTCTAGAAGCCACCACTTCACACTGGCCATTTGTCTGTAAGACAGCAAAGCTGCCCAGTACATACTACTAGGAAGTCCACGCAAGACCAGAGGACTAGTAACAGATTCACTACCTAAGCCAACTTTGTATTTTCTTTGTACTTTATTGTTGCACAAACTATTTCACATAGGCTTTGCAAGGATTTTTAGATTCTTCCTTTTTACATGTCAGAAGTGGAAGACAAGACAGGCTAGGTTACTGCATTAGTGAGCACTGAAGAAACAGTTCAAGATGAGCTGTATTCCAGCTGCAGTGTAAACCCCCTCAGCAAACAAAGAAGATAAGAACTCAGTAGTGTGGGACAAAAGCTGCTGTTTCTGGCAACACTGAACTGCCCTATTATAGTGAGCTGTCACCAGACAAGTTGTGAACATATGAACCCAGAGGAGGGTCTAACAGGAGATGCTAGTTCAGTTATAGACTATGACCCAAGGTTGCATGCCTGTTTTATACTATGCCAAGCAAAGAGGAAAAGCGTTTCAGAACAAGATGTGCACAAGATTTCTAGCCATTGGCATAGGGATGAGCTGAGCATTAACAACAACCACAATTGTTTGTGCCCAGGGAATACAACATATCATCAGATAATTGAATAATAACTATGCCAACATGTGCTGGTAAACACCAGCTTCCTGTTAGGCTTTGGTTCTAAACAATGACCTGAAAGCAGCAATTTCTGTAATACTATATTCTTGGCACCACTGTTAACAGTAAGCATAACACCAGGGCAAGGGAAATGTAACTATTACTTGCAAAAAAGGATATGCATGCACTGAAATAAGACGCTCAGGAAGTTGTGCAGAGACACAATAAATGTATCTGCCCACTGGCGTGAGAAATAGGTGGCGAAGGTGGGGTTGGAGTCTGGGGCAGGAAGGAAAGGCAAGACAAACCAATCCTTCCACTCTGCCTGGTTCTGGAGCTCGGAGGCCTGCTTGAGGAAAAACTCCTGTGCCTTGTCATTGCGGCCAGTCTGAAACACAAGAAGAAGAAGAAGAAGAGGGCTCACGCTTCCATTTATGCCACCACATAGGTTCTAGGAATATTTGCTCTGTGTTGTGAACACACTAACAACTACTTTCACCACCCAACAGAGCAAGTGATTAGAGTTAACAGATTCATCCAGGAACCAAAGAATCTCAAATACACTAGGAAAAGCTCACAAATGCACTTAATCCGACCTTCTCTCTAGTCACCACAGTCTTGTTTAAAGGCTGAGGCAAATCAAACTAATCACTCACGCTGATTTCCAGTTAAACCAGTGCAGTTTGTGTGCTGACATAAGATGTGAGCATTCATATACAGGACCAAAATATACTTCAAATTACTCAAGTCTACAGCAGATGTAGCCTGAAAAGGTTTCCATCTGATACATTATTCAGACATGCCTCAGGGTAAGCACAGGGCAAAACAAAACGCAAAAAAACCTGCACTTCCAGAAGTGTGCATTAGATTTTGACTCCTCCACCAATACCCATGGAATCAAGAAGGAAACACTGCTTCTAAATGGTAAGAAACAAAACATAAATTCCTGACAGGTATTTGTCTATTCTGTGTGCCAAAGACCACCCTGTGTAATATATTCCATTGACTTTCCTAGGGTTTCAACAAGATAATCTCTGCTCCATTTTAAGCTCATTATTTTCTGCTCTACTCAAAACAAAAAACATTCATTCATTTTCTCCCCCACATTATCTCACATCGATTTGAAGCCCACTTCTCCCCTCTTGTAAACTAAAACTCAACTCCACCAACTGCAAGACACCTTTTTCTTCTTCCGGACCCTCCAACTCCCTTGATGCTTTAAGAACTGTGGCGCCTGGAAGGACTGTCTGAGTCCTGCCAACAGGCTGGAGTGGAAGGAATACAGACATTCCTGCCAGTTGAGCCCCAATGCTGCAGTTAAGGCCCTTCCTTGCACTGCTGCTGCCTGCTCAATCATTCCTTCTTCTGCATTGGAGCAGCTGACTGCTCCTACCTACATACAGGTGCTTGGGGCTTTTTTCCTACCTGTTTCTTCAACTTGTATGAAGATTGGTTTGAGCACTGTGCTTGTTCTCCTCTGTCCTCACAGCAATGCCACATGAGAAAGTGTTTATCAATCCTGTGACCTTTCCCAGTATCCAGGTTACTAACAGAGGCTGAGCAGGACTGAGCTAGCAGTACAGCCATCCTGTCTGAGGGGGACCTGCTTTCACGTCCGAGCGCAAGTATCTTGCTCCCAGCTAACCGCACTTCCCTCCCGCCTGAGCTTCCCTATCCTGCTTACAAGCCTGTCATGTGAGTCTGCGTCAAACGCCTTCCCACACTCCTGACACATGACACATGAATTGCTTGTCCCTTACCCACCAAGAGGCCCACAAGGGTATTTCATTGCTCTGGTTTCAGAGACCAGGATCTTTTTAAAACAGAAGCCTAAAAATCAAACACTACCTGAACAGTATGGACCAGGTAGTATCGGAATAAGCTGGTTTTCAGCTTGTTCACCGTTGGCCTGTACACATCTTCCAAACGGCTGAAAAGGCGTCGGTCCAGATAACTCCAGTAATCCCGCAGGGCAGCCAGATCGTAGCTCTGAACAAACTGCTGCAGCTGGTCCACTATCTTATCCACCTAAAGGGGAAAAACAGGGAAGACTGCAGTCACATGAGGGCTCTTCTGGCACAAGAGACTTTTTGTAAAGCTTTAACTGAGCAAATACTACAATCCAGGAGTTATGTATTAGCTATTTGCCTAATCTGGGAAACACTCTGCATTTTGCATTACCATTCTTCCACTCTGCAGCACCTTTCAAATAAAAAAAAAAAACAAAACACAAAAACATGAAAGAACATAGCCAAACAGATTTTGACAAAAAGATAGCATTTTATTAAACACAGTTGGTGGGATTTTTTTTTGCAAGTAAGCAAAACTTTCCACTTCTTTTAAAAGTCAGTTGATAATGAAGCAACAGGAATAATGGTAATAAATGCTGAAAACTCAAGTGCAGCACCTGGAAAATAGTGTTATTTTTAGACTAAAATGAAAAAAAACTGTATTTAGCCCAACACAAAGAGGAAGAAAGATCTGTTGTACGGCAATCTTTGAAGTACCTTTATCTTTAGTAACATCATCTGCTAACAAGGCAGGCATAAAGTTTGCAACAGTTTTTTAATTTACATTATGTTTCTTCAAAAATCATTTTTGCAATATGAATAAGGCAGAATGGCAGTGTTGGAATACATTTTTAGTTCAGTCATTTCTGATGGCCAAGACAGGCATCAGAAAAAAAAAAAAAAAAAATCTGCACCTTACACAAAATTCAAATACCAGAGGTGTTTAATACGTGGTTTGCTTCCCTCTCATCAGTTAATGTCTTAGTACATCATCCAGCCTCTATTTCTGTGGCTTCTTAGAGATAAAGGAAACAGAAGCCTGGGACCTCAGCAGTCCCTTCTTAATTTTTGGCACGTACAATATTATCCCAATTAAATCAACTGTTTGCTGACCTCTAAACATTAGCAAACTGCTGGTGTTTTTAAAAATAAAAGCAAGATATTTTATGAATGATAAGAGGTAGTGGTTTTACAGACGGCTAAGGAAAAATCTGACTGTTCAGAACCCCACAGCGTCCAGAACTGACGCTACAGGAACACGAAGCTCGCACAAAGAACTGAAACAGCATTTTCGAGGCTGACAAATCCTGCGCCAGTTTCCACACATCTAGCAAGGCAGCCGAGGCTTAAAACACCCGAACTAAGGAGCGGAGCTGTACAGCTGCCAGATAAAGTCTCACGACCGAGAAAAGCTTTAGGCAAAGCGAGTCCTCCTGCCACCGCGCCCTCGGACGCGCGGC
>NW_010324633.1:0-4744 GCF_000700745.2 Antrostomus carolinensis | reverse complement strand
TTTCCTATCACTATCATTCTATGATTATATGATTCTGGAAGGAAATATGCTTCTTCACAGGACCTCGAGGAAGCCCCATTGACTGGAGAGCCAAGCAAAGCTTCCTCACGAAGGAGCCAGGAAAGCCCTTTGCTCCGTGGAGCCGCATGCTCTGCCCGAGCCCAGCCAACCCCCGGACGAGAGGCACCGCTGCTGCCGCCCCTCCAACAGCGCCCACGGCACCAGCATGTCTGGGAGATCCAAGAGCTGCTCCCAGGAACCATTAACAACCCCCTGCTCCTCCTAAACCCCTGAATTTCAGCAAGAAATTTGTTCCTGCATCTCAACAAGAGAGGATGAGGTTGTCCCCGTACAGAAGCCCACAGGGAAAAGGTCGCGTGAGGCTCATCTATGAAGAAGGATGGAGAATGAGGTTTTCACTGAAGGCAATCTCATTTCCTGCTGTCATTTTTCTTAGGACTCTACTAGTGCAGCCAGCAAGATGCTCCAGCACCTTCATCACCTTGTATTAGGGAAGAGAAATCTGGCACTTCTGGTTTCTGCTCTGTCCCAGTAGAAAAACAATGGGAAGCTGAGAAGGGACACCAGCAGAACCAGTACAAACCAGTGGGGTTAATTGTACCCAAGGTACTGTCCCTCCCAAAGGCAATGCTGTAACTCCATCACCTTCTGGAGGGTTGGGACTGTTCAGCCTGGAGAAGAGAAGGTTCAAGGGAACCTCATCAACGTGTATAAATATCTGATGGGGGAAGTAAAGAAGATGCAGCCAGACTCCTCTCAGTGGTGGCCATGACAGGACAAGAGGCACAGACTGAAACACAGGAAGGTCCATCTGAACATGAGAAATCCCTTGTTCTCTGTGAGGGTGACTGAGCACTGGCACAGGTTGCCCAGAGAGGTGGTAGAGTCTCCATTCTTGGAGATAACTAAAAACCTGATGGGACAATGTCCTGGGAATGCTGGTCTAGGTGGCCCTGCTTGAGTAGGGAGGAGGAACAGAAGATCTCCAGAGGTCCCTGCCAACCTCAACCCTTCTCTGAGTCTGTGAATTCAACTGGGGGGACCAGCACAGACCAGCAATCAGCCAACAGCCAACGCCCCCATGAGAAACGACGTGCCAAAGCCCCTTATTCCAGATCATTCCTTTCTGCTGGAGCTGCCCAGTGGCAGAGCCCTCTACAAGGCTTTAAGCAGGGAGGGCTTGAGCTGATAGACCTTCCCATGGACCTTCCTACAGACCTTTCAGCCACTGTCCTCAACCTTCTCCAGTGCACATGCAGCCAGCAAACACCAACTTGTTCCTGGAGCACCATCGACGCCCAGTGTCCCCTGCCAGCCCCCACCAATTCGGTACCAGTTTTCTCTCCTCACTGCCCACGGGCAAAGAACCCTGGAGGCACCAGGAACGTTGCCAACGTCAGGTGGCCACAGCTCATGGGCACTGTGCCCTCTGGCCTGCAGAATTTCCCTTTTGCCCACAGATTCCCATCTCTTTACATTTATGAGCACTGAACTTCGTTATCACGCAGGTCACTGTCCTCTTCATTGTCCTCTTCACCGTCCTCTCCAAGTTCAACATCCCCCCAAACTTCATGTTTTTTTGCAAATCATGAATTCTCATTAATCACGGTGGTTCTCATACAATTAATGAATCTATTAAATGAAATGGGACCCTGCTACAAAACCCCTGGCTGTCTGCTGTTGCCCCTTTTCCACCATGAAGCTGACAAGCTACTTCTGCTCTTCATCGCTGCTATTTCTTCTCTGAAAAACACGTTCAGACCAACGACTTTCTTCTTGCTCTGAAATAATTCCTCAATATTAATCATCCCTCTGTGCTGCCTCCTGAGCCACAGGCTGGAACTGCTGCCTTTGCTCCTGAGAGAGGGGCAGGAGAGCATGAGCTTGCCCGCCCAAGGGTGACGTTCCTGAAGAGCATCACGTGTGGAACACCCACAGCTCCCTCGAGCCAAGTATCATCAGAGCCAGAGCCCACTGTGCTCAGCTCGAGTTTCACCGCCGTGTCTAACCGCTGGTAGGACACCAAACCACCAACAACCCCCTTCTCATTGTCGGTCTGGTGAGGGGAATGCTGAGGAACACAAAGCATCCCTCACACCGGGGACCAGTTACAGCCAGTGCCTCACACATCCCTGTCACACCAGACTGCACTGCAAACCTTCTCTTGTTGCAGAAAAAGGAGGGGAGGTTTTAGTTTCTACATCCAAGAAGTTCTTCTAGATCTCCTCAGTCTGCTTGGGATCTGATTTTCTTCTGCTTATTGCAAGAGCAAACAAGGGGCCTGCAAGAAAGCTGGGGAGGGACTTTGGCCAAGGGCAGGGAGTGACAGAACAAGGGGTGATGGCTTGAAAGGTTCGGAGGGGAGATGGAGCTGAGATGTGAGGAAGAAATTGTTTGGTGGGAGGGTGGTGAGCCAGTGTCCCAGGTTGGCCAGAGAAGCTGTGGCTGCTCCTCCCTGGAAGTGTTTGTGGCCAGGCTGGATGAGGCTTTGAGCAACCTGGTCTAGTGGAAGGTGTCCCTGCTGATGGCAGGGGGGTTGGGACTGGATGGGCTTTAAGGTCCCTTCCAACCCAAACCAGTCTGGGATTCTCTGAAGAGAAGAAGCCCCAGAACTGGCACAGATTCAGCATCTTCCTTGGCCCCAGGGATGACAAAGAGACGGGAAAGCCAATTCCCAGAGCTTCAGCAGCAAGTGGTGGACACGTGGTGAAGGTGTGAATCGAGGCAGCTCTGTGCTGCTGTCCGGGTGTTGGGCAGGAGATCCTCACGTACCCACACAAGGTTCTAATAACCCCTAATGCCAGCTCGTGTAGGACCAGCCAAGTGTGCAGATCCCACTGAGAACTGCAGGACAGTGCTGCAGTGATGTGGCCAGAAGCTCCACGAGCATGGGAGCTACATGTAGGAGAAGACTTTACAGTCCAGCTGGAGACAATTACTTTTAAAAAATGATACAACACATAAAGCCACTTAATCCGTGGCTTCCTACACGGCATGGCAGGGGTGGTAACTCCTAAACTGGTGCTGGGCTGAGGTTCTACAGCGATGCTGCATGGGCAGCACCAGGGTTTCCATCCGGGGTGGGAGCTGGAAGCAGCTTGTCTGCGTTCCAGTCACTGTCAGGAGAACCGTGACCCACCACGGCAGATCCCAGCAGTGCTGGTTGAACCCTGGGCTGACCTTCACCACCAGCCTGGCTGGCCTGGTGCATCGCAGAGGAGGATGAGGAGGGGGCTCACCCCTGGTCAGGGAACAGCATCACACACAGAAAACACCAACGATGAGACACTGCCCAGCATGGCGGGGACAGGAGAAGGCACAGATCCGTGGAAGGCAGAGGCAAGCAGACACGCATGGAAAATATGGCACATGTGTCAGGTTGGGAGAAGATGTGGACCTGGCTGAAGCCACAGGGGAAGACCCGTCCGTTCCAGCTCTGGATGCTTCAGAGCACAAGTCAGCTCTGGGTGCACCTCTGGCAAATGCCTGCAGAGACAAACAGCGGGGCCTGAAGCTCTTCTCACCCGAGGAGCATCTCAGACTGACCTGGAGGGAGCTGCACTAGCTTTAACAGAAGATTTTCTGGATTCTTCTCTAAGCAGAGTAAGAGAATCCACTCCAGAAAGCTGTGGCAATTGTCACCATTCTACCTCATTTTGGGAGGTCAAAGCTGAAGATCTAAGCACGGGATGGTACCACAGATGAAGCAGTTGCTTCTGCTGCTATTCATTTACCATCTCACCACAAACAACTGGTTTTATCTCCTTCACTCTATACAAATTCCTCCACGTGGGATCACGGGTGTGCCACTGAGGGGAGACAAGCCCAGAACTGGTGACCCTTAACCCTAACCCTAATCCTAAGTGTATCCCTAACCCTAACCTCAACCCTAACCCTACACTTAATGCTAACCCTACCCCTACTCTTAACCCTGATCTTAACTGTACCTCTAAACCTGTCCCTAATCTTAACCAAAGCCCTAACCTCAACCCTAACCCCACCCCTAACCTTAACCTTAACCTTAACCCTATCCCTAATCCTACACTAAACTCTACCCCTAACCCTTCCCCTATCCTTAACCCTACCCATAACTGTAACCCTACCCCTAACTCGAACCTTAACCCTACCCCAACTTTACCCCTAACCTTACCGCTAACCTTAACCCTAACTGTACCCCTAAGCTTACCCCTAACCTGAACCCTAATCCTACCCCTACCCAGACCCCGACCCCCTCAGAGCACACGGCCATAGCGCCACTGGTGACGGGCCCTGGGCAGGGACAGACTCTGCCGTCCCCTCCCCGGCTCCGGGCAGGGCTCCCTCGGGCGCAGGGCAGCGCAGGCGGGTGCGGGGGAGCTGGGCAGCGATGCCGGGCGCGGGTGGAACAACGTCCAAAGCTTTCCTGGGAGCAGGGCTGGGTGACAGAGAGGGAACATCAGCTGATGTCACGGTCAGTCAGATGGGGCCGGATGGAGCAGGCGCTGCCATTGTCTGAAATGCCAGCTCAGCGGCATGGGGACACAGGACACGCTGGCTCAGTGGCATGGGGACCCGGGACAGGCCAGCTCAGCGACATGGGGACACGGGACAGGCCAGCTCAGTGGCACGGGGACATGGGACATGCCAGCTCAGTGGCGCAGGGACACGGGACACAGCAGCTCAGTGGCATGGGGACATGGGACACGCTGGCTCAGCGGCACAGGGACACGGGGCAGGCCAGCTC
>NW_010324632.1:1299-10793 GCF_000700745.2 Antrostomus carolinensis | reverse complement strand
GCCTTTGACGGAGCGTGATGCCGTCCCTTAGACCTGAGCAAGTTTGGCTTTGAAAAAGCTCCTGTGGCCGCCAGTTCCTGCCTGCTCTCCTCTTGGCTGCCAGTGGTGCCCGGGTTGGTTGCCCTCAGGTGACCTCCCAAAGTGATGTTTTGGAGGAACAAAAACAACAGTGGGGGTTTTGCACGGGAGAGGGCTCCTAGGGCCATGTGCAACGTGGAGATAAGACATCTGTGGTGGTGCCAGCACCTTCATGGGGCTCTCCCAGCTCAGCTCCAGTTGCCCCAGCTTTTAAGCATTGCCAGAGCCTGCTTGAGGCTCCACAAATGGTTTTCTGGTGGGTGCCAGGACTTTGCAGAGCACTCTGACCCCACAGCAGCCAGGACGATACAACCACCTTCCCTGGGGTGGCAGCTCGTGTCCCCCAGCTCGGTGAGCAGCACCTTGATGGCTCTGCAGATGTGGGTGCTGTCACCTGTGTGTTGGTGGGAGAGGGTTGGGGGACCCACGGCAGGCGAGGTGGAGGTTGGCTGTACATAGTGTCCTGCTGCTGCGTGGTTGGGTGCACAGCTGGTGCTGAGGCCACGTCTCCTGGTGTCTGTCACCAGATGATGAAAACAGATCTTAAGCTGCTGGGGGAGTGGAGAAGGATGGGAAGGAGTCAAGTGAGATGGAGAAAAGGACATGTTCCCCCTGAGCGCTCTTCCCTCCCTGTTCCCCATGGGATTGCGGTGTGTCTTGAGGCGTGACGAGAGCGATGATGGTGGGGGGTTCAGCGTGGGTCTGTGTGCAGGGCTCAGAGCCCAGACTGGGGGCAGCAGCACCCTGAGCAGCAGTTCTGCAGCCCAGGGCTGGGAGCTGTGTGAAGTTCAAGGCAGGAAGTGAGAAATAAAAAATAAATTAAAAAAAAACCAACCCAACAAACCAACCCACAACGGGTAGAAACTGCCAGAGAGATTTAGGGAAGCGGCACGGCTGTGCCATGGAGCCCAGAAGAAGCACACATCCCTGTCTGATGAGGATCTGCCCATGCTGGGGACCGCAGACCCACCTCTCCTCTCCCGGCTCTGTCTCCTCTGCAAGCCCCAGGGAACAATTGCATACAGAGTGCTTCGTTTCAGAGCCGCCACAGTCATTTCAGAGACCTTTTAGGCAGGAAAAGTGCTCTGTAGCGTGTAATTTGAAGGCTCTGCTCTGAACCTTCACCGTCGCTCTGCTAAATGATCCTCTGCTCTTCCAAACCTTTGCTGCCTGGAAACCAGTGGCAGTGACCTGGTTCCTGGCCTCGCTCGGTCCCTGGTCTCCCTTCAGCCCCGTGCTAAGGTGAGGGGAGTTGTGGGCTGCAAGGATCAGCCCAGGGTGTTTCTCTGTCTTACATGGGGCCTCTCAGACGTCAGAGTCCTGTGAGATTTCAACCAGTCTTAATCATCTCTCGCCTCTGCCTGAGCTGCAGAGGTTGTCACAGCTCGCTAAGGATTTTCCAGCCTGGATACTTGGGTCTTGTGAAGGCTCTGCAGGAAAATCTAGGGATCCTGACTGATTTCCCCTGAAATGTGGGAACTGCAGAATTATTTTTATTCTGTAGCATCCCTCAGGCTTGGCAGCTCACGGCGGAGAAGGACCGTTTGTTCTTCCATCAGAGGAAACGGCACAACTTTGGTTTAACCGCTGGAGCCGTGCCGCAGCCTCGCTGGTGAGCTGAGCCTGGAGGTGACAGGCCATCAGTTAGCCAGGGAGCGTGATATCTCTGGGGGTTTCCTCACCCTTGTCTTTCCTCTCCTGCCCATCCCAGCGTGAGTTGCCCTAAAACTTTTGTCAGTTGGAGGCACACCTGCAGGAACAGGGCGAGCTGCGGGTTTCCTCTCGCCGTGGGCGCTGCCAGATGCAGGCAGGGCTTTGAGGTCCTGGCAGCTGGGGTGTGCAGGCAGATTCATGGCAGGGCACAGGCAAAGGAAAAATGATGGGGAGAAGAAGAAACATTTTTACGGGAAGGGTTTGGCTGTCACCCTTCGGCCTGTTCCCGGCATAGGGCTGAGCACCGGGCTGGTGTGGCCGCAGTGTGCCGGTGGCACCGCGCAGGCACGTGCACGTCTCCTCTTGCCTCGCACGGCTTCGTTCTGCTTTGGATTCTCTCCTGGTTTCTGTCGAGGCAGAGAGAGTCCTGGTGACGGTGGATTTATGCACGTTACCAAATCAGACACACGGCCAGGGCAGGAGGAAACTGTCTTGAGTCCATCCTCAGGCTGTGCCTGGCAGATACCTGGGTCTAACCTGCTCTTAAAAACTGGGGGTGCTGGGAACCCCACCCTGTCCCCAGCCATTTGCTGCCACTCATTAATGACAGACTTCCAGCAATGCGACTTGGCTTCCGCTCGCATCCTATCCCCAGCAGCAGAGCATGGGGCAGAGGAAAGGCAGTTTCCCTTTCCCTTCTTCACCTCTTGGAGGGATGCTCTGTGGCTACAGCCCTTCTGAAGACTGGACAGGATGGAGTGCAGCTGGGGTGGAGGGAGCAGACCTGTGCATTGTCCTACTGATGTCCTGTCCCACTGATGTCCTGTCCCACTGCCTGCTCAGAAACATGCTCAAAATCCACCTGCTCAGCATCACATGGATTTGGGATTTCCCCCGAGAGGGCTCATACATTTACTCGGGGCCAGCAGCAGCAAGGCTTTCACCCCAGGCCTGGTGTGAAGGAGGAGGAGGAGGAGGAGGAGGGAGGCAGGTGCAGATGCTGAAGAGCTGGCATCATGGCTGAGCGCAAAGAGCCAGCTCCGAGCAGCAACCACCATCTGCACTTGCCAGCACCCAGCCATCAAAAACTACACGTCCCAGCAAGCCAAGGGCCACCACTGGCCATGCAAGATGGAGAGCAGCTCCGTTGGGCTGTAGGTCACCCCCCAGTCCCCAGAGGGAGGGTGGACATCGCTATGGGGTGGCCACTTTGCTGCGGGAAGGTGGCCACTTGGTTTTTGCTTTGGTTGCATGGCCTAGTTTTGAGAGCTGGAATATGCTCAAAGATGGGCTTTCTGAGTTGCTTTTTTTGGTTTTGTTTTGTTTTAAATGACAGCATTTCCCCTTTAAATTTACATCTCGAGCTGGGGAACACAGAGCCTGGTGAGAGAGGGAGTGTGAGACTTTTATAAAAAGAACGAGTCGGGTTTTATTATCCCTTTGAGACGAGGAGGGAAAATCTATACTGAAGGCATGAAATAGCAATAAAAATGGACTTTTTGCCAAAGCAAAATTAATTGAGTGAATCTCAGTCCTCAAGCCTGAGCTCTGAGAGGCTTATGAGTTGGATATGAATGATGCTGCCCCCTTCCAGACCCTCATCCCCCAAGGAGGGGAGGCAAAACCTCCCTCTGGTCCTCAGCACCAAACAACAAAGCACGATGGGATCAGTGCACCAGAGCAAAGGACTTGTGCTTGGGATACAGGCATCCCCACTGCCTGCAAGGTCCTGATGGTCCTCAGTGCAAGGACCTTCTCCAGGTCGCTTTGCTTGGACATCTGCTCTGATGGCAAGAATACGATGCTGATGAACATTCAGTGGTCATCACCCTAACGTTTCTGCTCTCCATCATCACCATCAGTCGTGGCATCCCACCTGGATTACGGATTTGGAGGAAGTCCAACAAGAGGAAGGAAGAAGGTTGGATACAGGCTTCTTGAACCCACTCTGGAAGCCGGGAGAGGAACCTGCTGTCTTATCCTGGCCTGGGTTTTCTCTTAATTAACCATTTTCCTTCTTCGTCTCTGCTTTTCCTGCCCCACGCTGGAGTCTGGCACTCCAAGGCGCTTTCTGGGCAAAACCTTCACAGAAAAGGAAAACTCCCTCCTGGGTTTTGTTCATCTGCACGTATGTGTGTGGCAGCACCAGCTCTGCTCTCCTCTTTTTTGGGGGAGAGGATGTCAGGAGGAGCCACCGGACCGAGCAGCGAGGGGAAAGAGGGATTCTTTTCAGCAGATGGTGCAAAGAGGACAAAGCTGTGGAAACCTCCCAAGTCCACCAGAGAGACAGAGATTAAATAGCGAGAGGGCTGAGAGGCAGCTCCAGGCAGGAGAAGGAAGGAGAAAAAAGGAAAATAGGGGTGGAAATAGGATTGGAGAGTGGAACTGGGGAGAGGAATGTTGGTTTGAACAGGAATCTCCTCCCACTCGATGTCTCCCCTCCAATTCGGAGGGCCTAGATTCAGTGCCATAAAAATATAGCCCTTTTCAATCCCTTATCTTGCAGGAGCAGAAACAATTGGCCTGCAAAGAAGGAGAAAACAATCTGTTTGACTGACAAACAAAAACACATTTCTGCACAAAAGGAGGAGGAGGAAGAGGCAGCTGTCTGGCTGCTGCTTCGGCTTTTTTCCTTTCCCCTCCCTCTCCTGTCCCCTCGCTGATGGTGTCGGAGCGGAGCCGCTACCCTTGCCAGCAAAACACCCGCTGTTCTGACTGACTGGGTTCAATGTCATGCTCCTGCAGCAAATGTCATTGTCCGCCTCGCCGTCACCAGCCATGACGGAGATGCACAAGCTTTGCTGTGATGATCTCCTGGGGCTGGTGGGGAGAAAGGTGGTACCCTGAGCATCAGCGGGGCTGAGCCCAGCTGCTGGGAGAGGTGCCTGTTGGGTGCCAGGGACAAAAACTGGTGCTTGAGAGAGAGGGAGCAAGGCTGGTGGCTCATGACGGCTGAGTTGGGGATGGAGGGGACGCAGGATATCCCTCACTTGAGGACGTTGGGGAAGTTCAGCCGAGTTGTGGGCAATAATGCTGGTATTGCAGCATGTGGGGAGCATTGCTGGAGCACTCGAGTGCCGCAGCTGGAGATACTGCTGGAGCCTCCGTCATCTCCAGAGTCAGCTCTGTGCCTCAGTTTCTTCATTGGTGAGATAACATGCAAGAACTGTGAGAGAGCTGGGGCATAGGAGTGCCCTGTGCACCTTAAGTCATTATCCCAGCAAGTTGTTACTCCCAGAAATCATTATTCCCCAAAAAATCATTATGGCAACCATTGTACAAGCCAAATTGGTGCTGAGGGGAATCTGCTGGACAAGCAGGAGCAGAGCCCCTGGGATCTCGGCAGGTCTCCACCTCTCCAGAACAAGCTCCTCGCTTGGAGGCTTTTTTAAAAGAAAGAGAAACTGATGTTCCCCATGTGATTCCCTGACCAGAAGCAGCAGCAGTTTCCTGCCTGGAACAGCCTTGTGAGGGGACTCTGCTCTACAGGGACACATGAAGCAAAACATCCATACTCCAAAAACAACCAAATGCCATATCCAGCGCCTGCCTGGACCAGGAAAAGCAGGAGGCTGGAACAGGGTGATCTCTTCAGGGGCTGGTTAGTGCTGCCACAGAGGGAATCTGTGGTAAATAAAGGGGCACAAGAAGAAAACCTTGAAGCCACCAAGACAGTCTTAAGCGCTTTTGATCCAGGTTACTGGTGACCTGCTAGAGTCCTCTGGAAAAATGATCCTGCACTGGGAGATGCTTTGTTTTTTCCTTTTTTTTATCCTTTTTTTTTTTTTTAAAGGAGCTGTTTCACTCTGCAGCCAGGTAGCAAAATAACATGTAAAAAATCACAGATTCCAGGTGAGTTAATAACAAATAATGACTCTCAGCTCACGAGTGGTTCTCTCAATGCTTCAGTCCAGGCATGTAACAGCCAGGCTTTCCTGTGCATACTCAGCCAGGCTTGTTGAAAGGCTGGTATGAATTGATAGAAACATCCTGAATTCAAGTGAATTCAAGACATCCAGCCTCTGTACTCTTCGAGTACCACAACAGAAGCTTTGGGGAATATTTGACCTGAAACATTAGAAGACTTTGATTTATTTTATTTTTAATTCCTGCACATAAAATGCAGAATTTTCTGCATTTTCCTTTCCTCTTTCATTTCAAAGGAAGATGAGAGGAACCATCTCCCCACATGTCAAACTGCAGGCAGAAGAAGATACCAAAGATGACTGGACTCCTTTTACAACTTTAGCGCTTGGCTTTCCTCCCCAGAAGGGGAAGATGCATTGTCAGCCTGTCTTGTGATCGAGCTGTAACCTTTTGTTACCCTGATAAATGTCAGCTGACCAGGCTGGGATGTAAAAAAGCTCCATCTCTACCAGACCGTTGCTGCACTGCCTTGCACACAGTATTTGGGCAGGAAGAGGCCCAGCGTCTCCCCACCTGAGCGGTGTTTGCAGACTTTGCCCGGCGTGGGGACAGTTGCATGCTCTGCAAAAGCAGGTTTCACCCGTGTTGGAGTGGGTGGCAGCACCCTTCAGGGACAGCGGTTCGCAGCGTGTGGTGATCCAGCCTGGGCTGAAAGGGTCTTTGCTGGGATGGGTGGTCTGTGCAGAGAGTCTGTGCAGCAGAGAGGAAAAAAGCGGTGTTACCGAAGTGGCATGGCTGGACCCTGCCGTCAGGGCTCCTCAGGGACACTTATTCCCTTCCATCTCAGCAGTGTCACGATCATGCCGTGTCCTCTGCAGCCCCCCTACCCAGCGTCCCTACACTGGTGCTTTCTCCCAGCTCCTCCATGCCTTACTGTGGCTCCCCAAAGTCCTCCAGCACCCTCTTCCCTTCTCTACTTACCCTTGCCTCCCAAATCTCCCTGCCTTCTCCCTCCCAGCTCCTCCTTCCCAGCTGAACCCCATAGGCAGAAGAGCAAGCTTGATCTCCATGCTGGTCGTAGTAGTAGTGCTGGTAGATGCAATGCAAAGCTAATACTGTGATAAAGTAAATCTAACAAAGATGTGGAGTTTGGCTCCCAGGCAAGACAGACCATTCAGGTTTTAGCAGACACCTCTTTCTCTAGTCCTGCATGCTCTGAGCGTCAAAGGTGGCCATGGGAGCAGCTCTCGGGGTGAAGCCAGAGTTTGGCTCAGCACAGGGCTTGAGGAGATGTAGCTGAAACAGAGTGGGATCTGGTGAAGCGCCGGCTGTCAGCCTCAGACCCTGCAGATGTCTGGATGCTCACGGTCTCTGCCGACAGGACGATATTCCCCATTGCAGAGCCAGCGTTTGGTGCAGCAGCATCGACCCATGTTTTGTCCAGACCTACCTGGAGCCTCTCCTTTCCCTGCAGCTGCCCTGCTCGCTGTCAGTCCTGGCAGCAGCGTGCACAGGAGGGGAGCAGGCATCTCCTAACCCCTTCTACCAGTCTCAATCACACAGTCCAGGAGCTCATCCTCGATATAACTCTGCATTAGTTCCTCTTGGGATTTGGCCAGCGTGTGTCAGGGCTTCGCGCCTCTTCCTCTACAGCTGCTCTCCGCTCGGCTGCGTCACCCGCAGCATCCTTTCCTCCTGCCTGGGGTTGCTTTCTACATCCCGTTTCCCGAGTTATTTCACCCTGATTTATACCAGGTCACGGGCGTGTGGTCCCTTACTTGGCTGTGGTAGCACAGCCTCTTCGATTAGGTGTATTTCCAAGCATGACTTCCATCTGTCCGTCAGTCGCTATAGCTGATTTCTGCGGCGTTTACAGCTGTACAGGGGCATCCTTCCTATGTAATAATCGCTGATGGTGGCAGGACTGTGAATAATGATCCATTCCACACATTTCACCTCTTTTCTGTTCACAAATTGATCGTGTTTTTTTTGTAGTTGCATTAAGTATTCAAAGTAACTGTGATTTCCCCCATCGTATTCATTATTCAAAATTGTTCTCCAGATAATTTCTGCAAATAATTCGCAGTCTTTGCTCTTTTGTGAATACTGAGTCTCAAGAATGAGAGTCGTTTTAATTGGGATCTTATATCACATGCTGGATTTCGGCTTCCTGATTGGGCAGGCTTAATTTTTAGACTTGAGGTTTGGGGAGGGAACTATTGCAATTAAAAATTTGAAATTCACTTTCTTCCAGTATCTTCAGTCGCTGCTTAAAATTAACAGTCTGTCTTTTTTTTTTTTTCTTTTTTTTTTTTGCCCCTTCCTGGCCAAAAATCCCTGCCGGTAACTTGTTGGCAAGAAACACTTGGTGAATGTAAACAAAAAGGTGGCACCAAAACAGCTCAATTTAACATATCTAAAAACTGGAGGGATGATTCACGGTGGTTTGTTTTGTATTATTCGCCTCGCTCTGGTAAAAATAATGATCAAAATAATTTAGAAACATAAAAAGTCACATAACAAGGGGACATTTATAGCACTTGGTTTCATAAAATCTTCCATTGATGGCTCTCTACGTGCCTGAGAAACATCCTGTGGGCTGGCTGATGTGCGGTGGTGAGTTGGTACGGGCTCAGTGGAGGGAAGGGATGTGCAACCAGCCTGGCTCCATGCACACTGCCTTGATCCGCACCTGCAGCAGCCAAGACTCCGGTTGTCTCACACAGAGCTTGACTCTAGGCAGAAGGTGACCGTAAGTGACTGGCCCAAGGTCACACTCCAGCTCCCTGCTTCAGCTGGAAATAGCTCCAAGGTCTCCAGATCCACCCCCCCAGCAGCCCCCACTCGCCGGGAGGCGAGACAGAAAGGTGCAGAGTTCAGATGTTTTCTCTAACTGACACCCTGGCTCCTGCCACCTCTTGTACAACCTCCTCAGCTCTATTTTCTACCCTCCTCCATCGGGCTGAGTCAATAGGGCCCCACCTGTCCCCCCGTAATAGCACGGGCTCCTGTGACATATTTATGCCTCCGAAGTGGAGCGTTGTGCCGACGTTCCTGTTGGTGCGGCACCCGCACAGCCCGGCTGCTCGCTTCCACCAGCTGCTGCTGCCGATTTCCCTTAAAAATAAAACCCCTCTAAAGGTACAGCAGGGACACCTTTAAATGCAGCGCTGTGGCGTGCAGTTAATCATATCCTCTTAACGGGTTTATTCGCTCATTAAATATTTAAGACTCGTTTCTCTTTATCAATAGTGTGGAGGCGTGCAGGCCCGGTGCAAAGATTTATGCACACAATAGGATCGGTGCATTTAGATTTGTTTGAAGGGATCTGAGAGCCATTTAGAAACTCGACCGAGGGGGACGGTTTCTACCGCTGCTGTTTTCCTCCAGTGAGATTTTTGCCTCTTGACTGCAGTTTGAAGGCGGCAGGAGGGGAGGTCAGGGAGTGTAGGCTGACGGCTGCCTCTGATACCTCCCTGGTTGCTTTTGAAATAGCTGTGCCCCTTTTTGAGGGATGCAGAGGTCTTGGAGGAGGTCTGCTCCTGCTTGGTGTGAACGTTCTGTAGTGATGAGGATGGTCTGTGGAAAACGTGGCGCGTGGAGGCAGGACCTGGTGCTGGGAGCGTGGTTGTGGAAGTGGCATTTTGATCCTGGCTTCCTACCGCTGTCTGTGGGAAGAGCTTTGCCGTTGCGGCTCAGATGTGAATTCCAGCTCATCTGGCACCGTTTGGGAGCTGTCATGCAGGTGCAACATCTGTTGTTCTGTTATTACCTGGGCTCTGCTCTTCACGCAGGTGTAAGAGCTGTGGTGGCCTTTTTGGTTCATAGAATGGGGGGACAGCAAACCCACACCATCACCTAGATCTTACCTCTCTATCCTTCCCATCATCTACCCT
>NW_010324632.1:0-1152 GCF_000700745.2 Antrostomus carolinensis | reverse complement strand
TGCCAGCTGCTGCCAGATGTGTTGCTCATTCTCAGTGCAGGGATGTGATTCTTCCTGCCGGTGTGCACCCCACTAGTGTGTGTGTATGCCTGTTCCCCAAGCTCCGTGGGCTGTGGGTTGTCACCTTGTGCTGGAATGATGAGGAGCCTGAGCTGGGATGGGGCTGGGAGCGTGACTGCGCGTCCGATGCGGTTGCACAATGTGACCTGTACCCGTCCTTCCATTGAGCGCCTTGCCGGAGCTTGCAGGGACAGCAGGTCCCAGCACGCAGGACTCTATCACCATCTCAACGGCCTCTGCTTAGATCAGGAGGGAACATCTCATGCCAAGACCTGTCCTCCCCAGGCTGCAGATTGGAGTTGGCGATGGCAGCAGCTGACACCCACATTTTTTGGCCCCTCGTGGCATCCCAGCAGGTTCTTCCCGCAGCTTTGCTGGCAGCCAGACCTGCTTGTCCCAAAAACTCCTCACCAGGAGGTGCTGGGGTGGATAAGGAGGCTGAGTGGCTGCCGTGGTAATGGGAAGAGCTGGTAGCTCCCTCCTGGGCTTGTGAGAAATACCCTGGCTGGATTATTGACAGCCCAGATCATGAGAAGAGCGTGCATGCGTCAGATATTTGTCCAAACCTCTCCTGCTTTGCAACGTGCCCACTGAAAAAAAAAAAAGAAAGAAAGGATCTGACAGCAATAAAACTGTCGGGCGGCTGCTGCTGCTTTTTTTTTAAGTTCTATGATAGCTTCTCCCCCCCTTTTTTTTAATAGCTAATGCATCTGTCACTACTTTCCTAATGAGCTTTCCGAAAGGGCCTTGGGGACCTCTACCTATCCATGTGGGTTTGGATAGGAGCTTCCTCAGGGGAAGCAGAGAGAATTCAGCTCCCTCTTTCACCCCCAATCTTCTCCCTACCACCCTCCCAAACTCCTCTCCGAGGGCAGGTTGTCCAGAGGGAGGGGAAGACAGCAATATCTCAGCACTCGGCGAGCTGGCGTGCACCCCCTGCAATCACAGCCAATAATGACAAAAAGACGGGGCTGCTGCCAGAGATAGAGAGCTGAGCTCCAAGCGTTACAGCAATGTCACAGCCCTGGGACTGCTGCTGGCTGCTACTGGAAAGAAATTTCCTCACAACAGGCAGAGTTATAGGAAGGAGCC
>NW_010324631.1:293-780 GCF_000700745.2 Antrostomus carolinensis | reverse complement strand
CCGGCTGTGTTTGCGTGTACGGACAGCCATAGTCTGTATAGCTCCAGAGATGTATAGTATCTTATTTACATATAGATCCCTCCGCACATAGTGCCTATAAAGCACCTTTATAAATTTCAAATATTTATATAATTCAAATACATTTATATATACATGTTGTGTTATAGAGATAATTCAAAGAGACGAGGCTGTGCACGCATTTTTTTTCCCCTTGCACAAGGTGTGGGACCCCGCAGCTCGCACACAAGCCCCCCCCCCGACCCCTCCATGCTCTGTTCCGCTTGGCCGAGCACTCTCAGACTGGGGCCGGGATGCTCTAACTGGTGTGTTCGGTGTTTTGCATTATCTTCGTTAGCTCGTGTCCCGGGTTAATTCAGCTCCGCAAAGAGCAGCTCGCCGGGAAGCCCCGGGCTCTCTCGCCACCCCTGGGGCAGGTTTGGACGGGTCCCTGCCCGCCCCTCCTTGAGGAGCGGGGGACATGCGGGAG
>NW_010324631.1:0-227 GCF_000700745.2 Antrostomus carolinensis | reverse complement strand
GCAATGGCCTGTTTTTCATGTTTGCTACTGCTGGAGTAGCCAGCCTCTGTTTGTTTTGTGGGTTTATTTATTTATTTATTTATCTATCTATCTATCTATTTTTTTATTTATTTTCCAACCCAGCATCCCACGGCTCCAAATTTCTGCTGGCAGGAGGATGGACCGAGGGTGGTACAGTGTTGCCCTTGCACCGGGTTTGTCCCCAAATGAAGCCCCGGCTAACCCTG
>NW_010324630.1:0-540 GCF_000700745.2 Antrostomus carolinensis | reverse complement strand
CACCTTTAGGTTTAAAGAGATTTTCAGCTGACAAGAGCCGAAGCCCCTGGCAGCTGCCACCGGATGGGGATCATAGGATCCATGGACCAGGGAGAGGGAACAAGGATGAGCGAGGACACCCTGGCTCAGCAGAGGGGCTTGGGACAGGGCGGGGGGTCCCTGTCCCTGATCCCACCTCTTCTGGCACAAGAGTCCCTGAAACCACCCCAGGATTTTGCACGTGCTGGAGCAATCCCCCCCCCAGCAAAGACAAACACAGAGACAGCCCCAATCCTGCCCAGTGTCCCCACACCACCTAGTCCCTCACCCCCCACCGCCAAAGCACGGCCCCAGGCTGCACAGCAAAGCCCCCCCCGGCCCTGCATGGGGAAAGGTTAATTGAAAAAGCCCCTTTCCCCATCACCTCGCTTTTTCCTTTCACGTTGCAAACTGGTCAATAATCCATTTACTTTGGCAGAACCCTGCTCTGGGCACAGAGCTGCATCGGGGTGAGGTGCACAGCCCCCCCCAGCCCCAGCAGGACCAGGAGCGAAGGGATTA
>NW_010324629.1:0-11082 GCF_000700745.2 Antrostomus carolinensis | reverse complement strand
CTCTTCAGAGCTGGTCTCAAGCCGCTCATTGCCCTGCCTGTATTTGTGCCTGGGGTTGTTTAACTTGGAAAGAAATCCTCACATCAAAGCAAGCTCCCCCAGCAACAGTGTTGGGGACAATGTCCAGCAACTCGACGACAAGCACCAGCTCCTTGTTTCCACCAGCCATCTCACTGTCCAACTAAATTGGTTTAGTCTCCTGCCCATCTACAGCTAAATCAAAATGCAGCACTCTGCTGGCAGTGTCCACGCAAGGGGCTGTGCCAGTGACATGGAATTGGTTTCTAATTGATGTAGTTAATTCAAGGCGTCCCGTGTTCATCTGGGTCAAAAATGGCATTTAATTACTTGGGGGATTTCGGAGAGCCAGCAACACCCGTACTTATTTCCAGTTCTTGGGAATACACAATGCGCTTCCTGCTCATGGTACTACACATTTTTTTATATGAATTAAATATATTTTTTTTTACAGCTAAAAAGTGTGCCTGTCAGTTTTGATCAGAGTCACTCTGGGATACAGTCACAAACCTGTCAGAGTCACGTAAGTAGGAGGCCAGTGTCTAGGAGTGATATTTGTCCCTGTTAGATCAGGGAAACTCACTGGAACTGCAGTTTTGCCCCCAAAAGAGTGCTCTGTGACTGCAGCTGAACAGGCTTGATTTTCTTCTTCCCACTAGGGCCAACCTCAGGCAAACAGACAGGATTTGTGCCATGTAACAGCAGCCTGGGCAGCTCTGAGGGTGTGATAGCAAAGTAGAAATATAGGAATATAAATGTGTCTGCACGCAAATAATTCCCCAAAAGGACACCTGAGCTAAACATTGTTGGTTGGCTTGTGAGCCTGATTTGGATGCACTAAATGCTGGTTGTTCAAAGTGCTTGGGCAGATAACTTGGAAAAAATCCTGCTAATTCAGGTCTTCTCCAGCCACAGGGATTACAGAAGTGAGCAAACTCTTCCCCGTGTGAGGAGCCTGCTCCCTCAAGCGTGGCGAGGTTTGGTTTTTCCCTCCCCAAGCCAGAACTGAAGCTCGTAGGCAGGAGCTCTCAGGGCTGGGGGATGCTCCGGCCCAGGGAGGGGGCAGCCGGCAGCCGGCAGGTCTGTGCTGCACTGCTCAAAGCAGGGTTGGCACTGGAAGCCAGAGCCTCTGCACCCCGAAACGCCTCCCCCCTTTCCCCCTCCCCCAGTACCCTAAGGGTCTGGTCCTCGAGCATGCGTGTGTGTGTGTGAATTATGTTACTGATGCTGTTCACATTCGGTAATTTTTTAAAGCTCAGTGATTTAGATTGACAAATGTATTCTGATTTCCTAATATGTTTTCTTCACATCTTTGCTGTGTTTTTGCATAAGAATTATTCTGTTCAGCAGCTCAGGAAAAAACAATCAACAGCTAGAAGGTATATTCCACTTCACATTTTTGCACAGAATTACAATGCCTCTTTTTTTTTTTTCTCCCCCTCTGAAAAATGTATTTGTCTCTGTGTTTTCCCAACTGCTCTGTCCTAACTTGCTATTCCCATACCCCTCGTGTTTCTGTTGATGTGTTTCCATGAGGTGTACCGGCTTGGTCTGCCATGCTAGCATTACTTTTGCTCCCACTTTTCTCCTGCAGCTGCACTGTTGTTTAACAGCCTCTTCAGAGAGCACCTTGAAGGCTCTTGATGTTTGTATTGCTGCAAGTGCATCGTGAAACCCTCTTCAAACACAGCTGTTAGCCAGCAAACACCGCAAGAGGAGCAAAGAACTAGGGAGAAGTGGACATACTTGAGCAAACACTGCAAAAGGGATGAGATATTCTGGAGCTGCTGGCTTGAAACGTTTGACTGCATCACAGGCAGCAGCTGAGGACAAATTTTTGACTTTTCTGCAGACCTGTGGGTTTTCACTGTAACTGAAGATGGACGTCTCAGTGTGTTGGGAGGTGAAAAATCTTAGAAACACCAACAGAATACCAAAAACACTGCAAGGAAATGGAGCTGATTCATTTTCTTGCCTTACTAATCAAATAAGTTGTTTTTGATAGCTCGCTAGTGAAACAGAAAAATATGATTTTTCTTCCAGAAATTAGCAGCTTTATTTGAATTACTGTGAAGAAGCCAAAACAGTGCAGGCAGTGGAACAGCTACACAAACAAACTGCATTTTAGGACTGATTGGGGGTGTCCAAGCCTCCTGCTCCAGCACATATCGATCAGAGCCACCAGCCTAGGCTCGTAGGTCCCACAAACACAGAAACCCAGATAGGCACTGGTGGGATTTATGAAAAGTGCTATTACATCTACACCAGTTGAGTTGAGTGGGTTTGTTTGATGGCAGACAAGCCATTCTTCAGTGGGTAATTAAAAGGATCAGGTATTGGTATGGAAAGAGTTTGTACGATGAGTGAGCTTTGCTATCTGGCAGCATTTCCAGCACGATGGATACAAAGTTAGTTGAACATGCCAGACAGAAAATTCCTTTTTTAATCCAACATTGGCAAGTTTTTGCCTTGATATTATGGAGAGGCCAGATTATTTCTAGAGGTGGTGCTTAGGTTTCTGTTTAGAGCAAAGTTTCTGAACTCCACAGAGGGGCGGACTGGCCCTACAAGCTCAGGGTTGACATAGGCTCTCTGCTCGGGAGGGGAGATCCTGAAACAGGGCGTTGCTCCATGCTGAACCCGTTTCAAAGATTCACAATCATCCAAGTCTTGTGGCCAGCTCCAAAAGGGAAGAGAGGGAAGAGACAGTGAGACCTGCCCCACAGAAGGCTCTCTGCTCACTGCCAGGACTCGGCTGCAGAAGGAAAGCCTGCTTGTTACCAGCATAAAAATGTTATCAGGACTTTCATCTGGATGCGAGTGGTGATGCTCCAGTGCTCAACAACCATGAGAGCACAAAGATTCTCCATATGTGATAAATCATAATGTGTAACGTGTTTATCCATTTTTCCCCAAAATTTTATAGACTGGCCAAGCAAAACTCCTGCTGCAGAGAAGTAAGGAAATCCAGATCTGAACCTTCCTCGTCTCAAGTGCTCTAATTGTGCTGGTCTGACCTCTGATCCTTGATTTATGTGCTAATCTCTGTTCCAGATCCACTCTGCAAAATTATTCATATTGTTTCTGATCCACACTCAGCCAGCACAGCCCACCTTGTTTACTGGGTGCACCTGAATGGTAACTGTGAAATGCAACGGCAGGTCATATCTGAGTTTGCTTATGATGTGTTTGTATTTTCTATAGCCCACCCGCATGCGCAGAAGGGGAAGTCACCTCACATGCTGCCTGAAAGGGGAACTGTGACCAATGAAACAAGAATACAGGATGTGTACCAGGACGCCAAATGTCAGATTAAAGCATTTTGCACTACTAGAAGATGTTGTTCAGAGGAAAGTTCACAGGATTTCCACCAGCTTTTCGGTGAATCTGTCTTATTTGAAATTTTTAGGGACATGCGCTATGAAATAAGGGCAGAGGATTCCCACTGTGTTGCCATTAGTCCTTTTCTGACACCCACCTAAGAGGCCTGGCCTTCAGAAATGTGAAAACACTGCTTTTTGCTGCAGATCCTGGGTATGGAGGAGGTTTATTTTGAGAAGCCCTCAGTCCCGGTCCTTGCAGCAGGGTGAGAAGCGAGAGATGGCAGCAGGCAGGGCACCTGCTGGTGAAGGCTGCACAGCCACCCTATGCAGGGCACTGCACTGTCCTCCTTGACCTTGTCCTGAACATCTTGTAACTCCTGTCCATGTGCATCTTGCTTCATCCAATCTGTTGAGAAGCTTGACCCTTCGCCCTTGGTTTCCTATGCCCTTTCTTTTCAGAGTGCTACCACTTGACTCCCAGAAGCCGGGCTGAAGATCAGCCCTCGCTCCAGGGCTTTCAGCAATGTGGTGACGTTGCAGAACTACAGCCTCAAAGACAGCTGAGCCTTCTCTGCTGGCTGGTAATGCTCAAACAGAAAATACTGACTGGACAAAGGTTATTCCAAACACAACGTGCACCTTTCCTTCTCAATCATGCTTTAATTTTTTGAGCATTGGTGCTACAGATTCCAAATGAAGTCTTCCATCCTGTTGGCAAGGCCACCAGACAACCTGGGAGGCAGGAGGGAAGAAGGTAGGAAGCTCTGTCAGATAAAAAAACTAAGGCATGAGGTGGAACAAACATGCTTCAGGATTCATTGGCAGTTTTGCACCTGAAATGGGTCTGAAGGCTGGTACCTGGGCATGGGTCTTACACGATGCCATCAGTCAATCTTTAGCCTAACCCCTATCACCAGAGCAGGCTCCTGTACTGGCTGCTGAAGGCTGCCTCAGTCTCTTTTAGAGTCACATCACACTTAAGCAAATTGAGGTGCTGTAAAACTTTGGAGATAGGAGTTGTGATCCTTGTGAAAGTGTTTCAGAATTTGTGCTAAATTTTATTTGCCTTCCTGGTAGGAAGTGTCCACCATGGCACCTGTAACCAGCAAAGCAGGCCCCAGTAACAAACTACATTTGTTTTCTTCTTTTAAAGGGTGACTAAAAGGAAAAAGACATTAAGTAAAGACAAGGTGGAAAAAATGTCTGATTTGAGAAGTGTAATAGATGTGCAATTTTTTAATAATCCCACAGAAACTGATTAGCTCAGTTTACAACTAGTTTAAGGCAAAGCTCAAAAAAATGACAAGGCTGCAGTCATAACCATCACTTTAGAGTGGGATTATTCATATTATATTATATTGTATCGAGCAGTGAATTGCTAAAAAGACTTCCTCATGTCTGCATTGCTGCAATTACTCCCAATTACTGTCACTCACTCTTGTAAGGGATTTCTTGCTGCTGTGTTTGCAGCGGCAGCCTCCCTGTATGGGGACAGAGCAGTGTGCAGCCACCATGGGCAGGTGATGGGGACGGCACCACCAACTCGGCTGCACCAGCTGGGCAGCGCTTCTTCTCACGTGCCGCCAGCCTTTTTTTTCCCAGCTCGCTGCCACTGCCGTTGCCATGGGGTTGCTGGTTTTTGGAGCCGGACTTAGCTGGGCCAGCGGGCAGCCTTTGCCTGGACAGCGATGGGTGAAGGGGAGTCAATCCTGTCTCCTTTCACTGCTACCACCCGCTGCATCCAGCCTCTCCTTGGCAAGATGCTTGCCCTGAGCTGAATTACAGCTCTGCCCATTTGCAGGGTTGACCCACGCCCAGGGCCCGTAGGGTGTGGGGAAGCAGTCCCTGTGCTGCCCCACAGCTGCAGGCGTGCATCGGGCAGCACTGGGGCATCCATTACATGTGCTTGCACTTTGTCCCAGCCAGAAATTAATTGCCCACCCCAGGAAAGCCTCCATGTTTGTGAGAAGGTGCTGGCTCTGTAGCAGCTCCCCTGGCTCAGGCTGGGCTCCCCCGGCACGTCTGCTAATCTCCTCTTCTTGTCACTGCTTTTTCCTCCCCTTCCCCCATTGCTGGTTTGAGGAACTCATATTAACCTGCCTGATTTCAAGACTGCCAAAACAATTGTCTTGAGACTCGTTCAATTATTCAACCCATTATACCTTTTCCAGCATAGGAAAGGGGGAAAGAGCAGTTGGAGGACTCAGACCAGCTTTCCTCTGTGATCATTACAACTCGCCTCCCCAAAGACTCGAGCTCACAAGGGTGTGAAGCCTTTTATATCTTGCAATGCGCCACAAATGGCTCCTGCCACCAAGTCCTCCAGCCCACTGAGCCAAGCGCAGATGCCCGCGCCCTGGCGATGGCAGCAGCCCTGGGTGCCCCCCGGCCTTTACAGCTTTCCTGCCATGGCAGAGGCTCGCACTTGCTTGCAGATGTGGCCCCGCACCCAGTGCTGGGGTGCCCGCACCCCCTCCCCATCTTCCAGTCTGGGGTGGTAACCTCCGGCCCCTGCCAGTGACACCCTGGTGCTTGCATTGCCTTGGCTAGGCAAGGCGTCTTGGAAACTAGGAGTAACACACCATGCAACTGCACATAACTTCTGTGGAAATGCTTTTTGTTTGTTTGTTTTGTTTCCATCTGTATCTGCTGTATCACAACTGAAAACAGATTCATGCTTTTGGAAAGGAAACAAAACTCAATCCTCTCTTTAATTTTTTGTCTTTTTATTTGAAACCCCAAATCCTCATTCCCAGGACACTCTCCTTTGGTTTGGGGAAGATCTGGGCATTGATGGGCTAAAAGCAGCTGGGCTGATCCTTCCTTCCTAGATTCAGACTTTTAACAAGAGTCTCTTATTAAGACAATAAATGACCCAAACCCAAGCCCCTGCCATTATTGGGGGATTTTTATTTTCACTTAACTTATGTGGCTACCCTGGTAAGGACCATTACTAAGAAATATGTGGCACTGATGTGATTTACCTAGATATTTCTGCTGCCGGTGATAGATTTGCTTTTCTACACTCCGATGCTGGAGCCTGTTTTTTGAGGTTTGTCCAGGGACAGAGGACAGCAGGAAGCCCTCTGGTTCAGTGAGGTTTGGTCTGCAGCATACACAGCAAATGCAGCCCACTCCACGCTGCCACTGGACCCAGCCACTCTCTCACTTGAGAGGATACATTAGAAACGGCTGTTCAGCCACACAGCATCGAGGGGGACAAGAGCAAGGCAAGGTGGAGTCACAGCCTGCCACAGAGCCAACAGCTTGACTTAGTGGAGACCCATTGGCCGGTCCTGAGGACCTGGGAGTGGCACCTTCCTGCTAGTTCATATGATTTCTTACGTGCATTTATTGAAGGCAGGAGATACTGTCCCCTGCCAGTGAAACCGCTGCTCATACTGAGTGGTCCTGTGTTAACCTCATGAACATCAGCTCAAAAAGTATGAAATCCCGTTGGATCCAGGCATCGTCTGCTTCTCACTGTCTGGCTGCTCCTGGGGACTGAAATCAAACCTCCTGTAAGCCCTGGCAGGGAGCTGAGCCCGAGCAGCCCCCAGTGCCTGTGCGCACGGCGTGCAGTCCTCCTGCCCTGGGGACTGAGCACCAGCTCTCGCCAGCACCATTTACCTGTGACTTGCAGTTTTCAGCTCTGTTTTGCACAGCTGAAGTCCTGGAGGGAGCACCAAAGCTCTGGCTCTGGCTCAGGCCCATCTGTCCCAGCTGGCTCGATGCAGGGGGTGGCTGAGGGGCAGCGCAGCATGAGGACACCCCTCCAAAACCCACATGTATGCAGCATCGAGCAGCATCGCGTGGCAGAGAAGAGCTCTTGCCCCCACCTGCCCTCTCCGGGAGGAGCTGGGTTCAATGCTGCTCACTCCTGGTGTATGTTTTTGCAGGATTCGTCTTTTACCTTTCATTTCCCAAAAGGGCTCGAGAACTTCATGACCACCCAATGAGTCTCAGCATCCTTCCCTCTACTCATGCCTCAAAAAGTCCTCACCACCCAATAAGCTTTTCCCTACCTCTAACCCCCTACACCTGCAGTGTTATCCCACTCTTGCTTTCCTCAGGGTCCCTTGGTCACTCTGATGCCTCGCAAGCTCCCAGGCTGTTACATGAAAATACAGGAGAGCCAGGCAGGGATTTTTGGTGGCGCTTGATTTCCAGCAACACCTCATAGGTATTCAGGCTGCCTTCCTCCTTGCTGATGAGCCTCGTCTACAGAGTTTTCCTGCATAGAAAACTGCACATGTCAGAGAGGAAAGACAAATGACGATAGCAATAATGTGGAAGAACATCCTCTGAAGATCTGAGAGGGCTGAATTCATGAACCACTTTTATCAAGACATACAAGAGGCACTTAAATATTTGCTGCTGCTTATAAATAATAGTGGTGTGTTAAATACACATATTTTCACAGTTTTATAAAGTGAGTGATCTCTGTTTGCTTTCAACTGGAAATCATAAAGTAAAAATCAATGAGCTTATATCAAGCTTATATTACAGTCCTTGAAGAGTCAACTGACTCTATAAAAATGACTGTTTTCTAACGAAGATATCATTAATTGGATTGAGTTGGCAAAGTTTAAGTGCCTTGTCATATTTTGATTGCTATGCAGTGCTAGAGTTTATTGATTTTATAGAACAGCCTGTAGATAAATGTAATGATTAATTTCATTTGGTTTACAAGAACAGAAAACTTCTATGCAGAACTGGATGCGCTATTTTATTTTTCATAGCTGCCTGTACCTCGCAGGAGCGTGGGTCTAGCTGTGAAGCTATGCCATGTGGCCTGGCCTTCCCTGCTTTCTTATTTACTCAAAAAGAAATTCCATTTTCCTCTCAAACCCATGAGTTTTTTCCTGTCTTGCATTTCAAGGGCTTTGGAGAGATTATTTTTCAGTCTTTATTTCTTGGGCCGGGTGGTGTGGGTGTTTCTGTTTTCTGGCTGAAAAAAGGAATGGTTGTTAAGTTTTATTCCATGTTTCCCTGTTCGTGAAGCCATCAGACACAGGTCTGAATCCCAGACCCAGCTCATGGACTTGCTTCTAGGCCAGCGGAGAAGTTGGCTCCAGGCCCCCAGTGCAGAGTCCCGGGGGACCCCACACACCTCCATGCTCTGCATCGACCCCCCCTGGCCCTGGGTGGAGGGTGCAGAGGAGCATAGCTGCCAGGGCCTGACCTCGTGGGCTTCCCCGTGCCCCCAGACCCAGCCCTGGGGGGATGGCCAGGGGTCCGGCTGCCAGGGGTCGGGCTGCCAGGGGTCCGGCTGCCTCCCAGCTGGGGCCAGCCGGGGCTGCAATCCCCTTCGCACACACCGTGACGGGGCTTTCCTGGGCGCGGAGCCCAGGAGCTGCTTTTCCCGAGGCTTTGGGGCGATTTTGAGCCCTTGCTACGGTACTTGTGCTGTGTGGCTGCCTCTGAATTAATTGGTTTCTTAATTGGAAGAGTTGATGTAAAAGCCAAGCGAGGGGAAAGGAAACACCAGCAACTGCCCTGGGGACACCCTGCCAAGCCTGGGGGGTGACTGTCGTGCTCGCTGTGAACTGTTTGGGCACGTTTTTGTACCAGCAACACGAGGAATTAAAAGGATTTCGGGCCTTAATTTTTGTTCAGGTCGGGTGTTTCCCTTCCTGGCTGTTCTCGCTGTATTACTGCACCCACTGCCGGCAAAGGCGGAAAACTGCTGCTGGTCCTTCCTCTTTGCACAAGCAGTTGAGAGCTTCTGGCAGTTGAGCTCCAAGCCTACCCATTATCTGCAAGGTACCTGGATTTAAATCAAAGGTTTGATTTTTATGTTTGCCCTCAGAATGGATTAGTATTGAGTTCCTGATCTACAAGGTGCTTAATGCATCTCTGGGTATCACCAGCAGAGCAGAAATCTTTGAGTAGCTTAAGTTGACCAGAAATTAAGACAGGAAAGTAATTTTGTATGGCCTGATGGTAACTGCTAAGATCATATCCCAATAAGTACCTGTGCACCTCATTCCTCTGCTCTCTTCTGCTCCAAACACAGACGCTCAATTCTGTGTTATCTTGGGAAATCAGGTATGCCAGGCATGTCTGAGTAGCTACCTAAAATAAAGTATCCGGATCAATATGAGAACAAATAGGTGGCTGAGGCTGCTCAAACCAGACCACCAACAGTCTGGTTTCTAAAACCAACCCCTCGGTGGGGACAGTTGACAAGACCTCCATGTCACTGCTGTGATGTTACATCCATCCTAAACCACATGGCTGGAGGGAAAACAACACTCAGTATTAAGCTAAAATCCACTCTGCCACTGAGATCCTGAGCCACCCAGGTCCCAGCCTTTGCGACTGACATTGCCCTTCCTCCAGCAGCGCCTCAGGCTGCGGGGCCGAGCCTCAGCTGGGCCCTGTGGCTGCTCCCCTCCGGCTGCTCCTTGGCGAGGTGCTGCCATGCCCAGCCCCAGGGCTGGCTCTGGGACCGACTTCTGCCCCCGTGCCTGGCTCCCGGGGAGCGCTGCTGGCAGAGCTCAGGGTGGCCCCCGCAGGCACAGGGTTGGCCTGTGAGGCTGACAGGGGCAATCGCTGGGGCAGGAGGTGTCCCAGCTCCTCAGGCTCTGCCTGGCAATAGCTCCATGCTGCCGGGAAACCCGCTGCCACCAGCCTGCAATTTCTATGCCAGCAAAGCCAAGATTAGCAAAACCACGAGAAGCAGAGCATTGCCCAGGCGCTCAGGCTGGGGGCAAACCTTCCCCAAGGGCCTGGAGGACATCAGCCCTTGCAGAGCGCACCCCATTTAAATGATACTGAGACAGTGGGGTATTTTGTCCAGTGCTTGTATGTCACCATCCACAGACACGAACTACTCCAGGCTGGAGGGTGCAGCTCTGCGCCAAGCTTGTTCCCCTGCTAGCACCCAGCCAGCCACAGCCATGCTCCCCACGCCTTCTCATGCTGGTGGCTGCCCCAGTGTCAGGACACTTGAGACATTATCGTGAATAACCAGGATGTCAGGAAAATTGTGAAACTACGCTCAGCCTGGGGCTCATCACCGCTTGGCTGGGCACCAGCTGTGCGCTGAGGGCTGCCAGCAGCACAGGAGCAGGCAGAGGCTCTCGCCAGCAGTGAGGGAGCTGAGGTGAGGAGCCAGTGCCCTGGCAAAGGCTCCAGTGTCAGGACACTTGAGACATTATCGTGAATAACCAGGATGTCAGGAAAATTGTGAAACTACGCTCAGCCTGGGGCTCATCACCGCTTGGCTGGGCACCAGCTGTGCGCTGAGGGCTGCCAGCAGCACAGGAGCAGGCAGAGGCTCTCGCCAGCAGTGAGGGAGCTGAGGTGAGGAGCCAGTGCCCTGGCAAAGGCTCCTTTCCGAGTGCTTTGCCTTCGACTGCACTTCATCGCTAAAGCTGCCTCTGAACACGTCTATCAAGCTGCAGGGATGACTACGGCGGCTGGCACTTGTGCGATTACCGTGCTCCTTGATCTAAAAATACAGTTAAAATTTTGCTCTTGAGATATATTGTAAAAAATGTAAATTCCTTTTTCATAATAGGGATACAGTTCCTGGTGAGCTGTAATTCAGTTCCCGCTCCAAGGGGGACAGGGAGCAGCAGCGCCTGCGTGCAGCACTTGCAGGTGAGCTGGAAGGGGAGGCGGGAGCTCAGCTGTGCCAAAGGCAGTGGCTTCACTGGCAGCGCTGGATGGAAACCAACCACAGATATTTATAAATCACCATGCTTGTCCTGGTTTTTAGCTGGAACAGAGC
>NW_010324628.1:7203-12153 GCF_000700745.2 Antrostomus carolinensis | reverse complement strand
AAGATGTCCCCATGGGGTCAAATGAGGACAGAGAGGTTACTTGAGGTCATGCAAGGCCCCAAAAGATGTCCCCATGGGGTCAAATGAGGACACAGGGGTTACTTGGGGTTAATTGGGGTCAAATGAGGACACAGGGGTTACTTGAGGTTAATTGGGGTCAAATGAGGACACAGGGGTTACTTGAGGTTAATTGGGGGTCACATGAGGACACGGGGTTACTTGAGGTTAATTGGGGGTCACATGAGGACACGGGGTTAACTTAGGTGACATGAGCCCTCCCAGGATTCTACCCTGGTCTCACATGTGGACATTGAGGTCTAAAGCTGTTTAACAGCATGAACTGCAGGCACCTCAGGGGACATGTTGGTGTCAATGCACCATCCCTCTCACTAACTCGGGTCCAAGTGTGTCACGCAGGGTCCTGAGGTGTCACCCATGAACTGAACTCCACCCAGGTTATCACCAACCTTTGAAGATGCCAGTACAGTTATCTGGTGCCTTCTGAAACCTCAGTGCATTGCCAGGGGTGGCTGGTGGTGTTTATTTCCATCTCCCCTCACTGTTAGCACAGCTCTGCTACAGAATCAGGCTCCAGTGCAACAGCAGCACTGCATTTATTTATTAGCTGGTTAGCAGTAGCTACCATCACTAGTAAACCACTTTTCAGGAAGAACTGAGAGATTTTAAAACTGCAATTAGCAATGTTTAACTAGTAGAGTTAATTGCTAAGGTTATTGGTATCCACTGGAACCCACAGAGTTGGTTTTAGCATTATTGTTTATAGCAGTTATAATTAACAAATAATTCTGTTTATTCAGTGTGTTAGACTAGAAGATTATGGCTGGCAGAAAACTAAGAGTAATTCAGTATTTAGAAGTGGTTCTACTGAAACAATGGTCTGTTAGTAATTATTAGCACCTACAGCAGCAAGTAACAAAGTTTTCCTATAGATTCTAAAACAGAACTATGTATTAGTACCTACAGGAGGGAGTAACACAAACTGATACTTCAATCTATACTGTATTAGAAGCTAACAATAGTTATCTAGGAGTAGCAGTTACAGTTTAGTTTAATCTGGTCCTAAAATTACCTGTCAGAGTGTATTTGTAGATTTATTAGTATCTACATAGCTAGTAATAAGATTTTCTTGTATAATCTACTGATATCTAACATTACTTTTACCCATTAAGTAGTTATTAGCATCTCTATCAGCTAGAAATACATTTCTAGGAGAAGCTATAACAGAATCTACTGATAGAATTATCTATAGTAGTTATTAATGCAATTAACTATTAGAATTCATTAATGGAATTTCTTATTAGTATACTTAGTGGCTAGCCATACAATTTTGTCTCATAATCTGTAAGAATCTTTTAAGATAATTATCTATTCATATCTGTATTAGTATTATTGCAATTATCTATTGAAATCTTATTACTATTAGCATCTAAGAAATTAAATACCTATTTGTATTTAGTATATAGAGTAGCTATTAATCATAGAATCACAGAATGGTTTGGGTTGGAAGGGACCTTAAAGATCATCTTTAAAGATCATCAGCAGGGACATCTTCCACTAGACCAGGTTACTCAAAGCCTCATCCAGCCTGGCCTTCAACACTTCCAGGGAGGAGCATCCACAGCTTCTCTGGGCAACCTGTTCCAGTGTCTGACCACCCTCACAGTGAACACTGGTTCAATTACCAATATAATAATAATTAGTAATACAATTACCAATGAAAGTGTCTTGGAATATATCAATAAGAATTAATTATTAGGCTCTAGAGTAGCTAATATAGGAGAAGCAGATATAATCTCTCAGAATTCTAAGGGGAAAATCCATTACTATCTACTAGTATCTATAGTAGCTGTCAATGTGATTATCTACTTATAATGCCTTGCTATCTATTAGAATCTAGTGACAGGCTTATCTATTAATTGTTACTAGTGTCTATATTAGCTGTTAATACAACTAAGAGTCTGCTGATGGGATGGATTCAATTTTTTTGACAATATTCCCTTTCAGTATCTACCATCACTAGTAATATAATTCTATATCACAATCTAACACTACAATTATCTATTAGAACATATTAGTAGATTTATTAGTGTTGGTAGTTTCCAATGTCTGCATCAGCTGTTACTGCAATTACCTAGTAGAAGCTATAGGATGACCTGTGACCAGCTACAGGGGGTACAGACATGTCACCTCTTAGAACCTCAAGAGGATTATTGACTGACAGCTAGCTGCACCTTGTTAGCCATCACCTGCTGCTACATCTTAGTGCTTCTTCAGGAAGGAAACCTCAAGGTGGGAGCGTGCAGGGTGTCACTCAGCCTTGGTAACCCACTCCTGGAGCCAGGAGACTTGAAACAGCACAGGGACAGGGGAGACACGCTGCCCTTTCCATCCCAGTGGGGCTGCTGCTGGTGAGAACAAACTCAGAACCCACCTTTGAACTTTGTACTTTATTTTCACATATATAAAAAAAAAAAAAACCTTGCCAAGTATCAGACAAAAATTTCTGGAAATTTACACACAATCCAACAAAAATATATATATAAACCAAAGCTCTTGCTTCGCCAACACTTGTAGCTCACGAGTATAGCTCACCGCTTGCGAGGACGCTGGCTGCTGCGCGGCTCCCTGCTCCCGGCAGAGGATGCTGGGGGTGCGCGGGGGACATCTCGCCTGTCACCCAGGGTTAGCCTCAGCCCTGTGCCGAAGGGCTGGGGGCAGATAGGCCTGTGGACAGTGCAGCACTGAGAGCACTGACTTAGAGGACAAAGGGACTGCGGGGGTGGATCTCTCTAGGAGGAGGCAGGGGGGAGAGCTGTGATCGCAGGCAGAGGAGGGCTGGGACAGGCCCCCGGCAGCAGAAGTTAAAGGCACGCTGCTTGCCTGTCTACCCTCTCCACCACCCAACTCTGACTGTGGGGCCAGAGGTGCCACCAAAGCACAGAAATAAACCAGTTTTACCTGGGGCTGGTAATCATTCAGCACAAGAAAAACCCTGAGACGTTGCTGACTGGCCCTGGCTTAATATTCATTAGCTCTAAATTTGGGAGGGGGGGGGCCTCCAGGACCTGCTGTTGCCAGCAGCTGTGCAGCCCCCATAAAAGCAATTCAATTCCCTGGGGAATGGGGAGAGGGAAGCCCTCCCCCTCATGTCAGCAAGGCTATGCTATAAACCAGAGAACCTAAGCATGGCAACCTAAGTCTGGCATGTGCCTGAGAGATGGGCCCTCCTGTCCTTGCTCTGCCAGGTACTCGCCCCCCCATAGGATCACAGCTACCCATCGTGGAGCTCCCTAACCTGCGCAGCACCACCAGGACATGCTGGGCTAAACCAACGAGACAAGAACAGGTCAAAAGGAAAAGCAAAGCACTAACACCTCCCCAGCAACCAGCAAACGCTGCACTAACACACCACTTCCATTTTCTGCTTGTCTAACCTGCACACCACTATACCTAAGGTGCCTGGGACATCCCAAGAGTAAAATTTCACCAGCTTTTCTGAGCAAGTTTAGGGTAAAACACATCAAAACCTTCCCACACACGTAGAAGACAGATTTCCTGAAAATGCCTCAAATCCTTCCACCAAGTAGCTTAATGGGATCTTTCTTTCCAATATTGCTGTTGGCTTCTCTGGAGTAGGCAGCATGTCCAGCTTTGCTGTGCTGCTAAGTCGACAACCTGCAAGCTCAGGGCTGAGGTAACAGACAGGCGAGTCAGGGGGGTGTCCCCCGCGTGCGGGGGGCTCAGCACTGCGACGCAGGAATCGTCTCTGGCCGTGCTCCCCAGGTACTGGAGCAGGGGGTGGGACAAGGCAATCCAAGAGCAGGAAAGGTTTGAAGGAAGAAAGCACTTAGTAGATTCCCTCTCTAGTTTCTCAGATCGATGTATTTCTCGCTCTTCAGTCCGCCAAAACAGAAAGAGGGGGGCAAAAAAAGAAGGAGTTAGGGGTGAACGTAAAACCAGGTCCTCTACTGCAGGTGTCTGCATGGCAGGCAGCAATGTGATGGGGAGAGCCACCAGCCCAGGCCACCCCATAGTGGTTGAGTATCCGCCCCAGGGCGAGGGGTGAGTGTGAGCTGCACGGGCAGCAGGACCCCAGGGTGGGGTTATCTCTTGGCCTAAGGCAAATGAAACCACAAGGGGCTCAGGTGCCGCGTCCTATGGCTCCACAGGATGCACAAGTATGGCAATATATATATATACAGTTCAGCACTGTGTATAGTTGCTCAAGCCCTTGGTGGGTCCTGACCCCAGGTGGAGCATGTGGCCTGGGAGACTCATCTCATGTTGCACTTTGGCTCAGAGATGCCAGAGCAGAGCCCATTCCTGCAGCCTCTGCTCTGACTGTGGGCCAGAGATGTTTATGCAGTTCCTTTTCCCATGGCCCCCCAGGGAATATATACAGTTCAGCACTGTGTATAGTTGCTCAAGCCCTTGGTGGGTCCTGACCCCAGGTGGAGCATGTGGCCTGGGAGACTCATCTCATGTTGCACTTTGGCTCAGAGATGCCAGAGCAGAGCCCATTCCTGCAGCCTCTGCTCTGACTGTGGGCCAGAGATGTTTATGCAGTTCCTTTTCCCATGGCCCCCCAGGGAGCCTGGCTCCTGCTCCAGGGAGCATGGAAGGAGGCAGTGCCAAGCAGGCTGGGCAGTGTGGTCCCAGGAGGTGCCAGAGGCTGGCAAGGAGCAGAGCTGCCTGTGTGCAGGGAAGGGCTGCTACTAGTCCTTGGAGCAGAGAGCTGTGGCTTTGTCACCTCCCCTCCCTCCCACAGCCCCTCTCAAGCACTGACGATGGATGATGGAGGCCCATGCAGGGTGGGGAGTGCTGGGAGAGGAGCTTGCAGAGAGGAGAAAAGCATTACCTTGATGGACCCCGTACACTCCTCACCTCTGCTCCCAGCCCCGGGAGCAGCCCTGGCCCTGGGGAAGGGCA
>NW_010324628.1:2143-7174 GCF_000700745.2 Antrostomus carolinensis | reverse complement strand
TCTTCCCGCTGGTGGCCCCCTGCAGGAGCCCCGCCTCTTCGGAAAGTTTATCTGACTTAACTTCAACTACAATCTTGTCTTTACGTGCCTCTGGCTTTGTGCTAGGGGAGGGAGGTGACAATTTTGAGACATGTTTGTGATACCAGAGAGGGCACACGGCCGCTTGAGCGAGGCCAAGCCCTGGAGCTCCATCTCAGGGGATGCTCTGGAAGTGGGGTTGGAAGTGAGGAAGGCTGGGGTGAAAGAGGCTCCAGCTCAGAGAAAGGTTTGGGCTGCCCAGCCCCTCCCTGGGGAGGGGTCTCTTTGCTGCTCTATCACTCTGCTGTCCTCCTCATCACCTCCCTGCGTGGACAGGGAGAGCAGTGCGGGCCCCAGGCTGTGGGAAGCTGGAAGCGCTGCCGAGACCCCAGCGTGGTGCACCCCGAGGCTGCACTATTGCCTCCCTCCGCGTTGGGCAGGGAGCGGCTGGTGCAATGAGATGGGAAGCATGAGTGACAGCAAGCACCTCTGGCCCCAAGGGCTCTCTGGGAGGGCGGGTGGCAATGCTTACATGTCCTGTTTCCCAGTACGGCCACACGGGATCTTGCCTTTCTTGTGCAGGAAGTAGATGACAGACCCCAGCACAGCCACCACGAGGATGGAGACGATGATTGCCACAATGATCACCCCTTTGCTCTCTGGTGTCTTTTGATCTAAACACAACAGGAGAGGAAGAAGTTAATGCCAGTCCCACCCTGATGCACTCCAGCTTCTGCATTCACATTGGGGGCAAGGAAAGGACCCCTTCCCACAAGAAAGCACCATGAGGACTTCGGTTCCTGGTGCTTCTCCAGCTCCCTGCAGCATGCAGACATCAGTACAAAAACGCTCCCTGAGGGCAGTTTCTGTATGAGTACACTTTGTGTTCTGTTTCTGGCTGCCATGCCCCTGCATGCCACAGGAGGATGGCTTACAGGGTTCCTTCCCTGAAAGATACCAGGCCACCCCTTTGCTTCCTAGTGCAGGAAGCTGCACTAGATGGCCTTGCTGGGCTAGAGGCTGAGGACAAGCAGGCAGCTTTCATAGTGCTGCAGAAGCAGGTGGGGACACAGCCTCCTTCCCTCGTGGCTTGGCAGGGAGAGAGGAGCAGTGACAGATGCGGTGCCAGAGCCAGCAGCTAAGGCTCCCTCCCCAGACCAGAGGTAAGCATGACTCCCGTCGGTGGCATGCTCCTGCCAGAGCTTGGGCTGAGGGATGAGGCACCCAGCGCCGTGTGGAAACTGACCTTTTCTGATGGACTCCACTGAGAGCAGGAAGAGCTCAGCCACGCCACAGCACCACGGTGCCTGTACGAGAGGGACTAACACCTCCCTGGGTTCCCAGGGCAGAGGGCAGTGCCTGAGACTCACCGAGCAGCTGGATGTGCTTCTCGCTGACACCCAGTGAGTTGGAGACCCTGCACATGGCTCCTGCCCGCAGCAGGTCGTGGTTCACGCGCACCGTCAGGTTGCTGGCGATGTGCTGATTGTCCATGTACTCGTGAGCCTGCAAGGGGGGAAGGATTCAGTGCCCAAGGCACTGAGAGACCACAGCCTGGACCTAGCACTCTGCCCAGCTCTCACCGTCCCGTTGACATTCCAGTGGACAGAGGGTCTGGGGAAAGCGATGGCCTTGCAGGTCAGGTTCACCACCTCGTCCTGCCGCACATACAGCGGGGAGCTGATGGAGACGATCCGCGGCTTCCCTGTGGGGAGGGCACATCAAGCACCCATGGCTCTCAGGGGGGAACAGGGCTGATGCTGTGTGGATGGGGCTCACCCTGGCAGGGTGGCATGCCCACTCACATGCTGGTTCTTACCCTGAACAGCCACAGCCACCTGCTTGCTCTGCTCCAGTCCCGGCACGCTTGGTGCGATGACCTTGCAGCTGAAGTTGCTGGAGGTTTCGAAGGTGAGGTTGCTGAGAAAGAGCTGGTTCCCTTCTGCGACCTTCCTGCCCTGTTGGGAAGGGATGTCCCCCAGCAATGAGCCCTCAGCACCAGGCCCTTCTGCACCCAGCTCCCCAGGCTCTGCAGCTGTCCCTAAGGGGATCAGGCCTCCCTCCTACACCCAGTGAGGGAGCATGCAAGCACAGGACCTCTCTGGACGTGGAGAGATGGACAATGCAGGTCCATGCAAGGGAGAATCCTACCCCTGTCCTCTCTCAGGAGAGATGGAGCAGGCTCCTGACTCTGCCCAGTTTCCTGCAAAGCCCAGGCTTGTCGAGCCTGAGCGTGACAATACCCAAATGCCTGCTCACCTTCTCATCCCTCCACTGGTAGTCCAGGGCCACAGGGCTGTGGGCATCGCAGCTCAGCCTCACACTGTCCCCTTCCTGAAGGGGAGAGGATGGCTCCATCTTCACATGGACCCCTTCAATGTCTAGGAGAGGGACAGAGACCAGGGCAGGGTGAGCAGGAGGGACGGGGCACCCACCACAAGGTGTGCAGGGTCCCATCCCCCCGCCTTACAGTTCACAACAAGCTCCACATCCTTCTCCAGCTGTCCCATATCATCCAAGTCCAGAGTCTGGCATCTGTATAAGCCACTGCTGCTCTTAGTCACATCGTGCAGGTTCAGCACCCCACTGTTGGTGTCTGCCAGTGATGTCAGGTCCTCCCAGCTGTCATCCGGCTGCAGGCAGTGGGGAGAAAGCAGAGCCCTTAGCCCTACACAGGCACCCTCCATCCCAGCCCCTGCAGCCCACTCCCCAGGGCCCTTCAGGCAGGGAACAAGGAGCAGCCAGGACACAAGATGTGTGCCAAGGGAGAGGTACCCAGGTCCCCTCTGGCCTCACCTCTCTCTTATAGAAGGTGAAGACAGGTGCTGGGTTCCCATCAGCCTCACAGACCAGCTTCACATCATCCCCTTCCTTCACCAGCGTCGAGGACGGCACGACCTGCAGCTTCACGTGCTGTGCAGGGTCTGGGGGAGGCGGGAGCAGGGAAGGTGGGTGCTGGGCCCTGCCAGGCAGCACCGGGCAGCAGGCACAGCCCCCAGCCCCTGACTCACAGAAGACAGTGACGTTGACTCGCTGTGACTCCACGGCACGCCTCTGTCCCCGCAGCCAGTAGTGCACAGTGCAGTGGTAGAAGTTTTCTCCCGGGTTACTTGGGCAAAGAGGGTGCTGCTCACCGTGTACAGCCCGCTTGACTCACGGGTCAGCGTGCCCAGGATCTTCACCGCTGCAGGGGACACAACCACTGTTCCCAGCCCATGGGGAGGCCATGGAGGGCTCCCTTGGGAGCATGGGGCTCCTTTGGGTGGCCATGGGCTGCCAGTCCCCAGCTGATGAGGCCCCAGATAGCACAAGTACCCCAGCCCCTCTCCTAAGTAGGCAGGTTTGGTTCCCCATCCCCATCCCATTCTCATCCAACTCACTCTTCTCTTCTGGCTGCAGCTGCTCCCCGTTCTTGTGCCACGCGATGTTGGGGGGGGGAAAGGCATTACTGCTAACTTTTTTTTTGGCAGCAGAGAGAGCCTTGAGCACGGGGTGTCCTCATGGGGAGAGGGGAGCCTGACACAGCTGAGAGCCTCCCCCACCTGCGGTGGGGCCTCTCCTCACCTGCGAGATGCCACTGCTCTGCACGGAGATGCCTGCTGAGCTGGCCGTGATCTCAGGAGCCTCGGGGAACTCTGAAAAGAGAAGCCATCCCACATGTATCAGGAAGGATGGGATCCCCCACTGGCCCCACAGAGCAGATGCATGGCTGTGCTGCTCTTGTGCCCCATCACTCACTGTAGATGTGGAGCTCAGTGCGGTTCTCGCCCATGCCATGGCTGCCTGCTCCAACCTGGCACACGAAGGTCCTGGCATCCTGCACTGTCACCCTGCTGATGGAGAGGGCCTTGTCCTCCCCCACCAACAGCCGCCCCTTGTAGTCCGTGTTCTCCTCCAGGATCTCACTACCTGTGATGTGGCACAGCCTCACCCGGTGGTTACGGTCAATCTGCAAGGTGAGAGACCGAGGCTGGGCTGACGAGGAGCCTGGGAGAAAGCCCCAGGCTAGCTGCCACCCCAGCCCACTGCCCACCGCTCCTCTTACAGGTCAGCACTCACATAGAACCAGTTGATGTAGGTGTAGGAACCATTTCCAGGGATGTAGAAGTTGCACTCGATCCTGGCCGTGCCCCCGCTCTCCACTTCAACCACTGCTGGCATGGAGACCTCCAGCTTGCTGGCTGCAGCTGTGGGACAGAGCCCATCAGGGGTGGGAAACATGGGGAAGCCCCTGTGTCTGAGCCAGCAAGGGAGCTGAGCCCAGGCTTGTCCCCATCTCTGTCCCCTGAAGAGTGTGGGGCCGTGTCCTGTGCCAGCATCCCCCAGACACCATGTGGCCCACGGCTCCCCTCCTGCCACCATGCTGCCTTCTGCGTCCACAGAGCTCAGGCCACCGACCCTGTTCCCAGAGAGGGGACAAGGCATGCCATGCTCACACCATCGGTATCACCAGGACATCTGGAGACAACCACCTACTTCACTGCTGTTGCAGCCCCCGCCAGACCTGTCCTCCCCACAGCATCCCAGCCTTGCTGAAATGGGCAGCAGGACCTCTGAGTTCCCAAATTCCCCCACACACCACCGAGGCAGGGAGCAGCTCCACCCTGCCCAGGAATGGGTATGTGAAGGGGCTGCATCTCCACAGCCTGTGAGCAAGCAGATGGCCCTGTCGGCTGCCTTAACCTGAACCCCAGGCAGTGCTGTACCTGAACTCCAGGCAGTGCTGACCCCCTCACACCCCGGAGCATACATCTACCCCTAGTCTGAGCCAGCATCCCAGACCAGCACCCACCACGCCTTCCTGGCACCAAGGGCTGAGCACAGAGGTGTTGGGAGGTTAGCAGAGGCAGGGGAAGGGGCTGGGTGCTGGAGACTGAGGCAGCACAAAGGCTGTATCTTCCCAAGGCCCGGGACCAGAGCCCTGACGTCAGCCTGCACAGCCCCCGCAGTGGCCCCGGGAGCTGGGGCATGAATGAGGTGCTGTGTTCCTCTGCAACGGGATGGGGCACACAG
>NW_010324628.1:1687-2070 GCF_000700745.2 Antrostomus carolinensis | reverse complement strand
GCATGCCCTTGACCTCAACAGCTGTGATGCAGCCAGGAGTCCCAGGTCCCTGTCCAACCCCCACCCCTGCCACTCAGGCAGGAACACAGAACCAGTCAGAGCATCCGCCCCTGTAGCATATCCAAGGCAAGCCCCCCACTGCTCCTCTGCTCCCTGTCCATAAAGCAAACCCAGGACTGCCCACCCATAGCACGGGTGGCACCAGGGACCCGCACACCCAGTGAGCAGAGCTTGCCCACCCTGGCACCCCACCTTCCCTCCCAGCCCAGCCGCCCACTCGCCTGCAGCAGTAATGGAGCTCCTGGCCACGCTCCAGAGCAGCAGGGGAAGGTAATGGCTATTGATCCAGGACAGGGAACAGAGCAGCTTCCTGAGGGGCTGGG
>NW_010324628.1:490-1540 GCF_000700745.2 Antrostomus carolinensis | reverse complement strand
ATCGCCACTATGGGTGCCAAAACAAGGGGGGTCTGCATGCCCTGGGCTGGCATGCAGTCCAGCAACAGGGCCAGCTGCTCAGCACCCATGTCCCAGCCCAGGTGTGGGAGCTGGGGACAAGAGGTTGGAGGAAGCCAGCTGTGTCAACAGCTCCCTTGATAGCACCACTCGGTAACAGCCACAGAGCCTCCCAAGTGAGGCAACTTCAAAGGGCAATGCCGCACCCACAAAATACTTTGTCTGGAGTGGGTATGTGGTGGCGTAGCCCCAAAATGCAGCCAGGAACCCTGCCACAGCAAAAGGCCCTGGCTCACAGGACTAGCCACCTCAGGACACCCCAACAGGCAGTTTTTGACCCTCACCCATCCTATCGGCACAGTACAGTTGGCACTAAGCAAAGAGGGACAAGCAAAGCACTGCACAGGAAAGGAGGTGCTAGAAAAACAGGTGAAAGTCCCAGAGATAAGCATTCACTGGGGTCCGGAAACTGGACAGAGCATACATAGGAAAAGATAACTTTGCACCAGAGGAACCTGCCCACCTGCATGGCCACAGCCTGGATGCCTCATGCGGCCGGGCACCCGCAGACTTGGGTTTTTTTTCTATGGTGCACCCAGCTGCCCCCCTGCACCCTCCCCTGAACCCCGACACTACTGGGCTGCAGGCAGCCAAGCCAGGCTTTGCACCTCCATCATGTGTAGACCTTCAGCATAGGCCCTGGGCACAGTCAGCTTCTGGGAGAGGAAGAGCTGCTGGCCCGCTCTGCTGACCCGTACGGCATGAGAGCCCTCATCCAGGCAGCGAAGCAGCCGAAACCATGAGCTCAGAGCTGGAGAATGGCTGGCATCTGGGGCTGGCATGAGGCACACGTCCCTCCCACCCATCCGCTGCCCTTGAGGAGGTGGACATGGACACTGCAGCCCCCACCCTGCTTGGAACAAGGGCTCACTGCTCCCCACCTCCTCCGGGGCAGACTGGCATAGCAGGCTCTGGGGGCATGGCCATCCTCCCTTGCGCCAAGCATGGCTGCAGACACTGGTTCGGTGAGGG
>NW_010324628.1:0-434 GCF_000700745.2 Antrostomus carolinensis | reverse complement strand
CACACCCCAGGCACCTGGCACAGCTCCAGAGGGAGACCTAGAGATCTGGAGAGGACGTCTGCAGCAAGCAAGCAAGCAGGGAAGGGAGGAGAGCCCCCGTGCCTTTCCATCTGGCTGACGGACAGCCGGCCAGCAGCCAGAGCTCCACAAGAACAAAGATTTGCTTTTAGAGCCGGGGAAGAGGGTGGGGAGTAGCACAGCCCCTTCGCCAGCCTCCTGCAGAGCAGAGGTGTGTGGGGAGCTGACTAGGAGTGCGGCTGCGTTGGCGGTGTAGAGCCCCCAGCGCAGAGCCCCCAGCATGGAGCAGCAGAGGGGCACCGCAGGGGTCTGGAGCTGCACGGGGGATGCCTGAGGTTTCTGAGGGTTCCTGTTCCCCTCTCAAGGAAACCAGCTGTGGCCAGATCCCTCCTGCTCCCAGCACATGCACACATGCT
>NW_010324627.1:0-265 GCF_000700745.2 Antrostomus carolinensis | reverse complement strand
AAGAAGAAGAAGAAGAAGATGAAGAAGAAGAGGGGGGGTTGCAGCGCGCAGGCTGCGTCCGAGCTCCTTCCGCTCAGTGCTCTGCTATTTTCAAAATATTTTTTAATTTTTTTAATTTTTTTTTTAGTTGATAAGAAGAAGAAGAAGAAGATGAAGAAGAAGAGGGGGGGTTGCAGCGCGCAGGCTGCGTCCGAGCTCCTTCCGCTCAGTGCTCTGCTATTTTCAAAATATTTTTTAATTTTTTTAATTTTTTTTTTAGTTGATT
>NW_010324626.1:0-4436 GCF_000700745.2 Antrostomus carolinensis | reverse complement strand
GGAACCCCCTTCCAGGGAGCCCCCCACCACAGGCAGGACAGGGGGGTGGGCTGGTTTTGTGCCCTCTCTCCCCAGGAGGACAGTGCCAAGCCTTTCTGCTGTGACAGGAACTGATCCCAGCTGAATCTGACACGTCTGCTTGTGCTCAGGGCTGCCCCACAGCCCATCCCCATGTCACTCGTTGCCCCCACAAGCCCTGACCCATCTGCCCCATGGCGCTGGAGGGGTGTCCAGCAGGAACATGGGGCTGTGTGTCCTTTCCTCACCACCCTCCTCCCCGCTCTGAAGGGCAACACGTGCACCACAGGGGTTAGTGCTGGGGGCACGTAAAGGCAGGTCCAGGGGGGGACACGAGAAGCACTGGGGAGAATGAAGGGGTCACCATGCATCCTGGAAACAGGGCAAGCTGGCCCAGAGGGCACCCAGACAGTGGGTCAGGATGCACATCATGCCCCAGAAGCATGTCTCAGAAGCACAGAGAGCCGGGGAAGTGCCTCAAAACACACACACAAGCACCCCAAACTCCTTCCTTCCCTTGCCAGCTGTGACCACAGACTCTCTTGGGCAAAATTCTGGGTGCAATGAACAGCCACAGCCCTGAGCGTGGCTCCTTCCCACATGCTGGGGGTTCTGCTGGCAGCACCATTCCCTGCAGCCAGGTTCAGCCATGCTACTGTCCCATCCAGTTTTCACTTCCTTCCTTAAAACCACCTGGAGTTTTGTCCTTGCACTGTGAGCAATGTCAAGGGCATGGGGAAAATCTCCAGGCCCCCAGGGATGGAGACAAGGTGCCCAAGGAGAGATGTGCAGTGAGACAGGGAGCGAGGAGCAGCTCTGCTGTGAGGACAGGCTGAGAGAGCTGGGGCTGTTCAGCCTGGAGAAGAGAAGGTTCTGGGGAGACCTTCTAGTGGCCTCCCAGTACCTGAAGGGGCTACAAGAAAGCTGGGGAGGGACTTTGGACAAGGGTGGGGAGTGAGAGAACAAGGGGTGATGGCTTGAAACTGGCAGAGGGGAGATGGAGATGAGATGTGAGGAAGAAATTCTTTGCTCTGAGGGTGGTGAGACAGTGTCCCAGGTTGGGCAGAGAAGCTGTGGCTGCTCCTCCCTGGAAGTGTTGAAGGCCAGGCTGGATGAGGCTTTGAGCAACCTGGTCTAGTGGAAGGTGTCCCTGCTGATGGCAGGGGGGTTGGGACTGGATGAGCTTTAAGGTCCCTTCCAGCCCAAACCATTCTGTGATTCTATGAGACGGGAGGAAAGGCTGAGGCACGTACCCAGAGACAGGAGCTTCTAGATCAGGGACAGCTGTCCTCTGCTGGGGCTGAGCCACAGTCCCCCTTGCAGAGCAGGGACCTGTGCCTGGTTTGCCCACACGAGACTCCTCTTGTTCCACTGCAGGGTGAGGCTCGTCCTCCCTCTTGGTGTCCCTCAGGAGTGCCAGCCATGCCAAAGCCTGCAGTCGTCATAGACAACGGCAGCAGCTTCACCCGGGCTGGCTTTGCAGGCCAGAAGAAGCCCAAGTTTGCCCTAAGGACGACATTTCTGGATCCCTGCAGAACAGGCACAACATGGGAGACCCAATGGCATCCCACTACAGCTGAAAGCACAGCAGGCTTTGCCTTAGCACCCGGGACTTACCCGCTCAAGCACGGCATCATTGAGGACTGGGATGCCATGGAAAACCTGTGGAGCCACCTCTTCTCCTGTGGCCTGAAAGCTCTCCCAGAGGAACAGCCAGTGCTCATGGCCAACTCCCCATCTTGCCCTTCCACCAACAGGGAAAAGGCGGTGGAGGTGCTTTTCGAGAGCTTCGGGGTGCCAGCCCTGCACGTGGCCAACACCGGGTTCCTCTCCCTCTGTGCCTATGGCAGAGTCACCGGTCTGGCTGTGGAGGCTGGGGCAGGAGTGTCCCATGTCACCTCCACCTACCTGGGCCAGACCTGGAAGGAGGCTACCTACCGTCTTGAGGTGGCTGGTGGCTCCCTCTCCAGCTACCTGCAGAGCCTGCTGATGGAGAGCCCCAACGAGCCCTCAGTGCTGAAGGCCTTGAAGGAGAGGAAGACAGTGATCCAGCTGAAGAAGCAATGCTGCTATGTCTCCATTGACTTTGAAAGAGACCTCCATGATCAAGACTACCATCATCCAGCCAGATTTCAGGTCCCCGATGGGCACTGGATAACCCTGGGTAACGAACGGTTCTGCTGCCCAGAGCCACTTTTCCAACCAAAGCTACTCCACCAGAATTCCCCAGGGCTCCACCATTTGGCCATGCAGAGCCTCCAGAATGTACCTGACCATGCCAGGAAGGACACAATGGGTAACATCGTGCTGTCAGGGGGCTCCTCCATGTTTCCTGGCTTTCCTGAAAGGATGTGCTTAGAGTTGAACACCCTGTTCCATGGCACAGGCTGTGAGATTAAGGTCCTGGCAAGCCCAGAGAGGGCCACAGCAGCCTGGGCAGGGGGCTCGATGGCAGCGTCACTCACATCCTTCCAGCACGTGTGGCTGACAAAGAGCGAGTACCAGGAGCACGGTGGCGAGTACATGCACAAGGTGTTCTGGTAGGCAGGTGATGACCAAGCATTCAAAGCATCCCACCGGTGGAGGAGCATGTCTGAGCCACAGCCTTGCTCCAGGCAGAGCCGTGGTGGCAGTGGTGACCGAGGACCAGCTCCTGCTCTGCTGCAGGAGCACAAAGTCAATTCAAACACTTCTCCAGAAATAAAACTGCTGTTCATTTCCACTCCAGGTTATTTCTGTGCCTATCCACCAGCACTCTAAGAAGTGATCCACCATCACTCTAAGAAGTGATCCACCAGCACTCTAAGAAGTGATCCACCATCACTCCCAACCAGGTTGGCAACACAACTGCAGCTTGTGCTGTGAATTCAGGCTCCACCGACTGCCTGGGTACAGCTGGTCGACAGCCAAACCCCGACACTCCAGGCTGGAGGTTGTACATGAGCAGAGCACTGCAGCAAAGCTCTCCTTTTGGAATGCCCTGCCTGCAGCTGCTGGCACGGGGAAGGGGCTGCTCCAGCAGCCAGGAAAGCTCCTGCCCACAGACAGCACAGCAGGACCCCCGAGGTCCATGGGGAGCTGCAGGGGTGGGAGGAACGAGCTGAGAAGGTCCACACGGCACCTGCACTGCAGCAACTTCACTATGGGAGGTGATTCCTGCTCTTGGCACAGAAGCAGCTCAGCACTGGGTACAGAGGATGAGCAGGTGGAAACCAGGGAACTGAATTCTCTCCTTGTAATTTTGGGGGAAAAGGTCATTTGGTGCTTCAGGGAGCCAATTCAGCTCCCTGAACAGGCAGAAAAGAACTCACCTGGCTTTGCTGCGCTCTCCTGAACTGACTCAGCTTCAGAGATGATTGGAAAAGGATCAGAAGTTGCACGGGGAAGCAGCTGGGAAGCCCTGCCCAGCTGTCACACCAGACTCCCTTCCCCATGGCCAGCCCCTGTGCCCAGCTCAAGTGACACAGAAACCACGGGACAGCACTGTGAGCATTGAGACAGGCAGGACTGGCAGCTGGAGGTCAAGGAAGGAGGAGGGCAGGTTGCACCAGGAGATGTCAAACCCTTTCCTTGACAAGATGAGAAGACAGACTGGACCAGAGTCACCTTTGCCTTCTCCATGGTGTCCTCACATGCCCTCAAGGCTGGGCACAGACCAGGAGCCAGGCTGCCTTCAGCCCTCCAAGCACCATGAACTCACTGTTTCATGTCCAAATCCTACTACATTACTGGGGTCAAATACTTCCAGTTCTTACTGTGTTTCTCTCTAGCACACAGGAGAACAGAGGATCTTGAATTCCAGAAGCTCTGCACAAAAGCACCTGGATGTAACCCTTCCAATGCTGGTGTTAAAAATCTGTTGAGGAGGGGGAGCAATGGGGAGGGTCTTGAGCCCCACATAGTTTTCTGGTTCCACTGCACCATAGCAGAGCCACCAGCCTGGTCCCAGCCAGGGGCTCCTGGGACAGCTGCAGCTGGACAGGCAGGTAAAGTAAGTGGAGAGGATGTTCCTCCACCGAGCACTGCCCTGGGCTTGTGCTGGAGCAGGCAAAGCACGGCCACAGCCACTCCTCACACCCCCCACCCAGCAGCCACACTGCCAGTGGGTTTTCATCTGTGCTTGAAAATGAATCTCATTTTTCTGCCAGAGGAAGGGGATAGCAGTGAAACCAATCTGATGTGGCCATGGGAAGCTGAGCTCCAGCTCTGCATCTCTGGGCTTTCCCCAGCCAAGCATCCCATCTGCTCCCACAAGCCTTCCTTCCCCACTGTGCTGGTTTCACTGGGCCAGCACTGAGCTGCAGCCAAACACAGCCACTTGTTCACTCCCCACCCAGGGGATAGGGAGAGAATTGGGGGCAAAGGTAAGGAGACTCGTAGGGTGGAAAAGAACAATTCAATAATTGAAATAAAAGAAA
>NW_010324625.1:1747-1968 GCF_000700745.2 Antrostomus carolinensis | reverse complement strand
TGTGCCCCCCCACCCCACTGCAGCCAGCCCTGCCCCGAGCACCCCCAGCCGCTTCCTGCCCCACTGCCTCTTTGGTGCGGAGCAGCGGCCGCCTTCCCCCGGTGCCTTGCGCTGCTCACGGGGGCCGGGGATGAAAATAATGTCAACAAATGTTTTACAAAGCCCCAGAGGTGGCGGGTGGGGACCCCTCAGCTCAGCCCTTTGCTTTTTGGGGGGGTCAA
>NW_010324625.1:243-1358 GCF_000700745.2 Antrostomus carolinensis | reverse complement strand
TGGAGATGGTCGAGGGTGGGAGGCAGCGAGCCATTTCATCTCCCAAGCCCCAGCAAGGCGGCTTCGGTTTCCTCCCACCTGTGAATCGGTTAAATGGGAAAAGAGCTTGGCTGGGGGCCACGGAAACTCTCTTATTACATGTAATTAGCTTAATTACATCATAAATAACCCATCAAGGGGTAGCGGAGTGACGCTCAAACAAATAAGCAATTCTGCTTTCATCGGGCAACCCACCCAGCTCTTTGATCAACCCCAAGAACAAATGCTTTAAACACACGAGGGGACACATCCAGCCCCCGCCGTCCTTCTCCCGGCATCGCTCCCCATCCCTCCCCTCCACCGGGCACCCAGAACGCTCCATCCCAAATTTCAAGCAGGGAAAAAATTAATGGGGAGCATCCCAAAAATTTGAGGTGTGCTTAAAAATATGTGGGATGAACGGCTGTGGGATGTAGTGGGGATTTATCCCGGCTGGGCCAAGCTCCTTCGGGATCGGCGCTGGGCTTCTCCATCGGCATTTGGAGTGAATCCATTCGCCCCCGTGCAGAGAAAGGGCTCCCCAAAGGCGCTGCCGCCGCCAGCCGGGGGGAGAGCGGTTATTGAATATAAACATGCCGTGTAATTTACATGCTAATTATGTTGAATGCGTTACAAGCCCATAATTAGAAACTAATTAGGTGAGAGCGCCTGTAATTGGTTTCAGGGGGGTGCAGTGATGGTGCACCTGGGGAGGTGATGGGCAGTAATTCTTTGCGCCAGCACCCTGGTGATATTTGGTGGGGGGATTTGGGGGACTGGGCTGGGTTTTTTTTTGGTGAGTGGCCCCCCAGGATGCTCGGTTTATCGGGGACCCCCAAAATGTCACCCTTGCTTTGGCGATCAGCACTGATGGGTGATGGGTAGGGATGGCTCGTCCCTGCCCAACGGGGACGGCAGTGCCAGCCGGCGAGGGTGGGGGTGTGGGCAGCTGCCAGAGCTGTAAATTCAGCCCGAATTTGGCTTTAGGGGGGAATTTGGTTTTGCAGAGCGTGGAATCGGGTGGTGCCATGGGCAGAGCTGAGTGTTGCCTCTCCTCGCTGGCCAAGGGTCTGACGGGTTCCTGGCTACAGGCATCA
>NW_010324625.1:0-220 GCF_000700745.2 Antrostomus carolinensis | reverse complement strand
TCTGTGGGGTGCTGTGAGCGGACGGTCCCCAGGGAGGCCGCCCCGGCTTGCGGTGCCAGGCAGCTCCCAGCTCCGGTGCTGGGCAATTAAAATGGGATTAGGCTCCCAGCCAGCCAGCGAAGCTGGGCCAACGCCGGGGCTGGCGATGGGGAGGCAGGAGGGAATATGCTCATCAGGGCGCATCCGCTAACGAACCTTCTCCAGCCCCGGTGGGACCTCT
>NW_010324624.1:0-8911 GCF_000700745.2 Antrostomus carolinensis | reverse complement strand
CACCAATGTTGTGACCCCATCATAAATAATTGAGTTGCTATTGATACTACAGAGCTTTACTAATTTACTTTGGGGTTTTTTTAGCAGTTTGGCAACCATTGGCTGATATAGGATATAAAAACAATAGATATTTGCTTGAAATTTATAGCATGCAGGACATTCTAACTTGATGTAAACCATCAGTTACATTAGTGGAAAGGGTAATATTGGACAGATGAAGGTTATAACCATTTCCCTCATTAAATACTAACAAGCTGGTTTTCTTAACTCTTTTAATTTTGTTGTGTTCTCTATATTTTTCTCTGCTTGTTAACTACAGTCTTAGTAATCATATATGAACTTATAACAGCTTGTCTTTCTTAATTCACCTCTCACTGCTCTACGCTTTCCTCTGCTATCTGCAGCTTTCCTTGATTTGCCAAACTTGTCAGCACAATGTAGAACAAAGAATTAGTAGAGAAGAGAGAAAGAAGCAGTGTTCCAGAGAGAAAACTAAACAACAGTAAGCAAGCAGCAATGAGTTCTGAATTTAGATAGGTAAATTTAGGATTCTGCAAATATCCAGGATTGCTAAAAAATTCTGGCTGAAGAACTGTGCATGAAATGTACAATGAAAGGGAATTAGACTGGGAATGAAGATTTATGAGACCAAAGATGTGAAAAGTTCAAAATAAAATATATGGGAATTGTACTAAATAAAAAAATGAGGGAATTAATGTGAGAGATGAGGAGTGATTAAGTTTCTGACAAAATTTGAAAGAATCTAAGTGCAAATGGGTGTCATCACCCTAATAGTGCAGTTACTGACCTTCTTTGTCTTATTTGTTTAAGTGTCTCCTTTCTAAATATAAAAGCACCTAATTATAATTAGAGTCATGATAAGAAGTTAAAAGGAAAATATTACTAATTCTACACAATAAACTAGGCAGTGAACCTCTCAAAGTCAGATGGCAGATAAATAGAAAAGTAACCAGAAGAACATGGAAACTTTGAGGTGTATCACAGGGAGGAGAAAAACCCTAGAGAAGCACTGATCTTAATAACAACCAGCAGATATTTTGCCTTTGACAAAGAAGTGAGTGACAGACTGCATGTGGCCAACAATAGTAGTCAAAACAGTAAGAAACTGGAAAACTGAAAAAGAATTAAGTGGCAGGGCAAAAAAGAGCTCTGTTTTGAGATAATAAAACCATATAGTCTGTACTGCAAATAAAGAGACTGGTTGTTATTGTGCTTTCTGATTACTGGAACAGATAACAGGTTCTGGATTTCCTTGTTAGTATATGAAATACAGACAGTAGATGATAGTTCTCAGAGGAGCAGGCAAGAGTGAAATTAGCTTTCCTTGAGGCAACTGGTGAAATCCCTTAGACCTTTCAAACACTAAACAGAAATGTGAAAAGTAGAAAAGCATTACTAAAGATTATACATCATATGTTGCCATGGTGTGCAGAAGAGAGGGCTTGGGATTGTTTGCAACAGTGAAGGATTAGAAACACTTTGAATTAGATGATCTTCAAACCAGAAAATAATAAATACTTGTATGTAGTTTTGAAGTTCAGTAAACAGGTATCAAATACACTTTAAGCTAGCTAGGAGGCCGGGAGTGGGGAGAAGATGGACAGAATTTCTTAATTAATTAATATAGAACAATGTTCTAATGAATGAGGATGATCTGATCTGAAATATAAGTAGTAAGACTTAGTATATTAATACATTTACATAAATGCAATAAAAAAATAGATGCAAAATGTCTGAGATAATTCTCTAGTGATTCTGGTAGAATTCTTAAAACCTGCTCTTGCACAAACTAAAAAGCTTAGCATACTTTCAGTATGATGAAGTCTGATGCTTACAGTATGAACATTTACAGCATTATCACATTACTTTCCTATTAGATGGGAAGACGATTCTGTAAATAAGGGCACAAAACATTAAAAAATGGACTGAGAAACTGTTTTAGTCTCCCCATGTTAGAAGAATCGAAGCAAATATTTCCAAGACCATCCCACAATGTAATATAAGTCAGAGAATAATGCACTTAACACTTCAAGTGTTTTCTGTGAAAAAAATAGGTCTAAAATAACTTATGAAGGATGTTTTGAAGTTTTAATCTAAAAATAAACACTGGAATCTAGGAGTTACTTCATTTATTTCTGTCTTTTAAAGACATCTCTTCTCAATTTCTTTTGAAAAACTAATGTGTAGTCATGTCATGATGTCTGTGATGCAGCTTCCATGTGTCTGCACTTTCTGCCTGTTCAAAGGCACAGCCAGTAGCCATGTTCACAGGGCTTCCTCCATCCCACCCACATGCAGCAGCTAACTGAACAGTTGCAATAGCTAAGTGAAAACTTTCCCTTATAAGAAAACAAACATTTGAATGATCGTGTTGGGTATCCACTCAAACATGTCTTTGTGCATTGACAATGAACATCAAGAAAACAGTGAACGTAGCAGCTCCTCTGGAAGCGCATGACAGGCCCATACTCAAGGACTGAATCCTGAGGGTACAGAAGAGGATTATAAGCAACTAAAAACACATTTATAATACAGCTTCTACATAATGAATGTGGAAGTTGTGATAGGCATTGGGATGGGTATATGTGTTCTTCAATGACAGCACTATGCCTAAGATAAGGAAGATTTGCCTCTAAACAATATATATGGAGATGAACCTGCTTTAGGAAACACTGAAAAAAATTTATTTGAAAGTGCAAAAATCTTTTCTCTTTTACTGTAACAACTAATTACAGTACTCAACAGCAAAGTTTCAATTTTTTCTTTAAAACTGATGATCCCTCATTCCTTTTTCTCTTCTGATTCCTTTTATTATGGCCTACTTTTTTTGTGAATAGCAGCCCTTTTATTTGTTCACACTTTGTACATTATGTTTCTTTCTCTGGATGAATCTGGGAAGCAAGAAAGCTTCAGTTTGTCATATCCTGGTTGCTGAGTGTTTTGTCAAACAAAACTTTCTAGGAGGGGAACAGATTTACCCCGTTGTGGGAGCAGATGAAAATATTAAGCCGGCAATGTTTCTGAATGCAACAGAGTTCTCTTGCTCTGCTTTCCCTGACATATCCCTTAGATGCAATTATTCCACTGAATGCCTCTGCTTGTGCAAAAGGAGAGTTAGTTGTGGGCCAGCCAAATTCTAACATGTACAAAGCTAAAATCCTTTCTGGACAAGTTGCAGTGCTGTCAATACATGCATGTTTCCCTCTTTTTTCCCCTTAGGTATCATAGTTTCTTCAGAATGGAAGTTAGATGATGTGCAACAAAAGAGCTTAAGCTGGAGATACTGGGGAAAAGTGTATCCACAGATACCCTCCATAAAAAAGGTTTCTGCATTTGTTCCTTTCCCATCCCACCCCTACTACTACTGCATATGCTTAAAGCAATAGCCTTTGTTAGATTCAATCATTTACTGAGATGAGCATTGCAAGTACTACTGTTTAGTCTGCAACACTCCTCTCTTAATGTGATTGATGAGGCAGAAAACAGTCTGTATTTGGAATACAGCTTAGAGTTTATGTGACCTAATATTTCCCTGAATTCAACTAGATATGATTTAATTTTATGTGTTTCAGAGTCTGAATATTTTTTTTTTTTTAAATTAAATGTATCTTGGGTATTGTTTCATGCTTTTTGCACAAATATGTCCAATATACCTTGTGCTATAGTTAGCATGCGTGGACAAGTGCTACTTTTTCTTTACATTTTATAGTAAATTTTAACAACAAGTAAGCAATGTAATGAATCAAATTAATGGAGGGGAAATACTTATTGTTCCATATTCTCTCTGTAGAAGTTTGGCTGCATGACACTGCTGTATTTAAGTCCTGATTTAATTAATAATAACATTTTTCACTAGATAGCAGCCATTTGCTGGTACTGGACATACATACTGAAGCTGTAACTGTAAGCAGATTCAGTTTAATTTGCAAAAGGTCATAGATTGTGCCTATTAAGTGGTCTGAGAATTAAGACTAAAAAATTATTCACATTAATTAAATTTTTAAAAAAAAATTAGGAAAATAATACAAAGCTGACAACAATAGGAAAATTTAAAAACATTTGAGGAACGCTTGTATTTTCCACTACTTATCATTTATTTTTTTCAGCCAAAAGGTTTCCCAGAATTATGTGTATCTGATTTTTTTTAAAAAAGCCAATTTTCTGATCAGTGTTTTATTCTGTGGTGTTGGGTTTTTTCCATTAAACGTTTGAGTTCCTAATATAAATGCATCCGTAATCTGCTTGAGTTGAAACATCAACATTTTCCTTAGTATGACTTGAAAATTTGAAGGCAAGAAATTTAAACTTTCCCCACAGAGATTAAATGCGTTCAAGCAAAAGGTAGTTTGAAAAGTTTTGTCTAGGTATTTAGAAGTTTGAGACAGTCTGTCTGTGAAGCAAAAAAGCTGGAATGCCTGCTGTAGCCTGACAAGGTGTTTGATGAAGCACAAAGGCAGAGTAAGTCCCCGATGGAGTATTACTGCCTTATATATGCCAAAAAATTAAATTTAGTGTACCCTCTTGCCACAGTTTAACCCCAGCTAGCAACTAAGCATCATACAGCCACTTGTTCACTCCCCACTGGTGTGATGGGAGAGAGAATTGGAAGAGTAAAAATGAGGAAACTCATCTGTTGAGATAAAGACAGTTTAATAGGGAAAACAAAAGCCACACATACAAGCAAAGACAAGCAACAAATGAATTCACTACTTCCCATCAGCAGGCAGGCATTCAGCCATTCCCAGGACAGCAGGGTTCCACTACACGTAACGGTTAGTTGGGAAGGCAAATGCCATCACTCTGAATAACATCCCCCCCCCCTCCTTTTTCTTCCCCCAGAAATTATTGGTGAGCATGATGTCATAAAATAAGAAATATCCCTTTGGACAACTGAGGTCAGCTGTCCCAGCTGTGTCCCTTCCCAACTTCTTGTGCATCCCCAGCCTGCTTACTGGTGGGGCGGTGTGAGAAGCAGAAAAGGCCTTGAGTCTGTGTAAGCACTGCTCAGCAATAGCTTAAACATCTCTGTATTATCAACACTGTTTTCAGCATGAATACGAAACATAGCCCCATACTAGCTACTGTGAAGAAAATTAAACTCTGTCACAGCCAAAACCAGCACACCTCTCCATCTATTACATCCCTAACTTGTATGCTGTAGTCAGCACCCATGTTCTCTGACCAGATGAAATGAAATACATTGTCAAAAATTTCAGTGGCAAAGATTTTATAGCAAGAAGGAACGAGACTTGCTTGACTGCAAATTTCTTTCTCCAACCATGGAAACTATAAGCACTTTCCTTAATAAGGAGTTTTGAAGCCTTATTCATTGTACTCACTGTACCTACAGACCTGCAGTTTGTGAGTGTGGTCACAGCTACATCTTACCCTCACTTCTCTTCCTCAAAACCAAAAGGGGGCAAGTAGACTGTAGCTGGGTGCAAATTTCTTCCAAAGAAAATACACATTATTTAGTGCCTTCATTCATTTGCAGAGAGTTCATTAAGAAGAAATAGGAAATTCTCCACTAAGTGAAGAGACTTAGTTAGAGTACCAAATCTATGGATTTAAAAGTCCTGAAGACCCTTCAGCCTCCATATAGGTAATGTAGCAATATCCTCCAAACGGAAAAATAATTCTCCTTCCACTATGTCCTAAAATATATTTTTAGCCAGGAAAGTAGAAAGCATACACATGCATGGAAATCTGAAATACCACCAGATGAACTTACCTGCCCTGCCAGATTCAGGCTATTTATTTTAGAAAAATCATCTAGAAGTGACACCCCTCCTCATCTGCCCCTCTCCATCTCTTTAAAGGGATTGAAATGAAAAAAAAACTGTGAAAATGCACTATATTTAAGGATAATGGGTGAAAAAATTCCACTTTTTTATAGTGACAAGCACTGTAGTTAGCAATGACACTTCTATCAATACAACTGGATCAATAAATAGTTGTTTTGGGGTGTCCTCTCTTCTTGAGAATGACAAGAAGAGCTCTTCTTTAAGAAGCAGCTCATCACAGTGTACAACAGTGCAGACTCAAAAAGCATAAATACTTCAGCTAAATTTTATAGACTGACAGACCTGAAGGGCTCGAGAGGCAATCTGATTATATACTTGGATCACTTCCTATAGGTCATTATATTTCACCCAATTGCCCCTGAACTGAGTTCAGTAGCTTGCATTTCAGCTAAAGCATATTTTCCAGAGTATAATCCATTTTTTCTCTGAAAAGAAGGAAAATTTAATAATTCTCTTCAAAAAAAGAATGAGAACTTGGTAGATGAATCATAACAATTTGAAGTTTCTTGATCGGTAATGTATTACTAGCCAACAGTGGGTCAGTGACCTCTATGAAATACAATAATGATCTCAAGACACAGACGCATCACAAAATCTATCTTAACTCCAACTAATTGGCATCCCTGTTGGCACTTTCAGAAGAAATCACAAGAACTGAATGAGCACTGAAAATGAGCTACTCTTTCATTCCTATAAGGGAGCCTTTTCAGCTTAAAGTTGAAGATTTTTTGGAAGACATATATAAAAATGTGCAGTACCAGGGGCTCTGCAGTATCTGTTCTCTTGGGAAATACAGAACTTCTGTTTCCAGAATTTATGATGAAACAGTTCTGTGAGTCTCCCAGTTATTTCTATTAACAAATGGGAAATAAATCAAGAAAGTTTGGAATACAAAAATTCATGACACAGGCACGACTTTGTTGTACCGCCATGGCTGGACTTTAGAGATAGTAGAAGAGTATTTCCTTCTTCATATCTTCACTTTGATACGGTGTGTTTAAAACAAGTTCTTCACTACTGTTCTCATTGCTTTAGGGAATACTAAACAGACATGTTGGTCCTTTTACTGATTGTTGTCAACTCCACTTAGTACTTTGTTATATTAGTATACATTAACTTGTGATTTTATTATTGCTGCAGGGCATATACACATCATTATGTTTCAGGGCAGTGGCTCTTCATTATGGTGATTATTCAAGAATGATGTGTTGATGGTCTTAATAGGCCAATAATCCAGTAATGAAGGCTCTGTAATGGAATTCAGTACTGTTGTGAAATTATGCAGTACTCCATGGTGATACAATTTGCAGAGCTGTAAAGCTGTGCAAGTAGATAATCTGTTAATATATCTTTTTGCAGCTTTTCAGGGTGATTATCTATGTGTTTGTTTAAGAATGTTGGCTTTCACATGAGGTATACTTCCTTGAGCTCTTGGAATTTTTTTTAATAATAATTTGTGTATTATTTTACTAGTTTTCTAGTAAAAAACAGATTTTTAGAAAACTTCATTGTTTTAGGTAGCCATAAAACTAGAAAAATGATAGTGTTACCAAAATCGGGAAATAAACTTAACACCAATGCAGTCTTAAGAAGCAGGCATTCCTTTATTACGGCGCCGGATACATGGGGGATCGCTCCACCTATCATGCATACCAACTTGTCTCTCCACAAAAGCTTTTTACGATCAAAATATGCATATTAATTACTTTCCCAAGAATTTATTAACATATTCATTACATTTTCAGGAACTTATTAATATATGTAAATGCCCCCTTTGCATGCACAGTCTCTCTCTCTGGTGGTCGTCATGGTCTTCTGGTGGTTGTCATCACTGTGTCCTTTGGTTGTACTTTTCCTTTGTGCATGCACAGTTCTTTCCTGGGCCCATCTCCAGTACTAAGTTAATGATTAGAACAGGCCTGGGACTTTACAGTCTCTTCTTGGTGAGGTTTCTGTGATTACCTAGTTCAAACTTAACAATCCTAACATACATTATGCTTTACAGTTTTCTACTTCTTTTAATCAAACCCAACTGTTCCATATGATCAAATTTGGATTATTTTATGAGTACTTGCAACAATAGGAAGAAAATATTATTTTCTATAATGAAAATAATTTATCATACTTCATATTCCTTTGCAAAAGAACTTATGAAATTGATATTCCTTGTATCTTTATGAAAGTAAGAACAAATATAATTGAAGGATAAAATACTAATATGCCTTTTATTACTTTAAATGTCTAATAAATTGTAAGATAATCAGGCGAGTGTGAAGCGTATAACAATAAGTTACTTCACTCATATTTTCCTCATTTGCATAGATGTGTTTTGTGTATAAAAATATTTCACTAAATCTGAACATTTTCTCACAGTAAGGAATATAATTGCACAAGATTATTATATATGTGTATGTATGTACGTGTGTGTAGATTTATGTAGTTTACATGCACGTATATAATTTGGTATTACTCTCTGATGGTATAAAACCACAAAAGTTTAATTTTTCTGTTCTATTGTATTGCGATTTTCTGTGAGCCATGCAAATATAAACTTTATTTTCTCTGTATCTCACTTTCAGAAAAAAACAATAGGAAATAGAATTGTCCTTCAAAACCATGTCCTCCTGAGAATTTGTTGAGGTAGGAGCAAAGAGTGGATGATTTTTGGTAAGAAATCATTGGCATCACAAACATGAAACAAAACAAAGTAAATGTACTTGAAACAAAAAAGTCTAATGAGAATGCAACTGTTTTAGTGATAATCTGTGTTGCTACACAAGGATGAATGCTGCAGGAATGGAAGATAACAGCTTGGACCAGTTAAGTGTTTTTCCAATGAACTGCCTAAAGAATTGCTGCTGACAAAAGAAAGGAAAAGACAGTTATCACAATATCTTTACTGCCTTTACACACAGCTCATTACTTCACACTCACCTGTACAAGACTGTAAGCAATCACAGGCTGATCTCACTGTGTAATATTTCTCCTATTCATAGAATCATAGAATGATTAAGATTGGAAGGGACCTCAAAGATCATCTAGTTCCACCCCCCCTGCCATCAGCAGGGACATCTTCCACTAGATCA
>NW_010324623.1:0-249 GCF_000700745.2 Antrostomus carolinensis | reverse complement strand
GGGGGGAGAGGCTCATGAGCACAAAACAGAGACATTCACCCCCAAAAAACCACCCCCGTGCCAGAGGGACAACCCTCCCCTGCTCCCGCAGTGCCACAACTGCTGCTCCCCCCACCACAAAACAAATAAAGCCAAGTGGAGGAGGTGGAGAAGCCCCCCACGCCGTGGGGCGCAGTGATATGGGGGGGGCATGACTTGGGGGGGCAGCACTTTTGGCTGCCTGCTCCCGCCCGGGGGAGGGGAGAGCCA
>NW_010324622.1:2965-3751 GCF_000700745.2 Antrostomus carolinensis | reverse complement strand
AGACCACGCTGGAGCCCTGCTGTGGAAGCCAACAAGCAAGGACCCAGCACCCAGCGAGGTTCCCCCCCAGACACACCTTCCTCCACCTCTCCCGAGGAGGATGATGGCTCCAGCTTGAGTTATTTAGCATTTGCACTCCCCCAGTTAGCAGCTCACAGATAACATCTCAGTATCCTTTCTCCTGCTGTCGAAGGTGGTGGGAAAGATTAACTACAACCATTAAAGTTTTTTAAATATATATATTTTTTGCTGGTGTCACACACTGCACCCAGCTGAGCAAAGCACGTGGCAGGCAGGAACACTGGTTATCAACACCTTCATCACTTCCAGCCCCTCACAGTGATTTTTGTGCCCCCCGTGGCTGCCCACCCCCAGAGCCACGCTGGCCACCGAGGAACACCCCAGCCAGGCGTCCCCAGCCCATGGCCCCCCAGCTCCCGGCCCCTCGGCCCCCAGCCCAGCAGGTTCCTTGGGAGCGATCAGGTGGCAGCGTCCAATTTCCTCATTGTTTCGGGAGGTGTTTTCTGATGGGAAAGGTGAAAAGGGGATTTGTGAGCCTTGTAAACCGATTCCTCCGAGTTGGGTAAACAAGGGGAGGGCCCCCCAGCTCCCGGCCCCTCGGCCCCCAGCCCAGCAGGTTCCTTGGGAGCGATCAGGTGGCAGCGTCCAATTTCCTCATTGTTTCGGGAGGTGTTTTCTGATGGGAAAGGTGAAAAGGGGATTTGTGAGCCTTGTAAACCGATTCCTCCGAGTTGGGTAAACAAGGGGAGCTCTGTTGGCAGCGGG
>NW_010324622.1:0-2876 GCF_000700745.2 Antrostomus carolinensis | reverse complement strand
GAGCAGCCTCTCCCTGCCCCGAGCTGGGGGGGCTGCTGGTGGGGACCCCCAACCTCCTTTTACCAGCATGGAGGGTTAGTCCCTGCTCAGGGTCCAAAAAGCTCCAGCGGGACTTGATGGAGTGACCTGGGGGCTACAAGTGGGACCTGCCCAGTGACAGTGGCAGCTGTCCCAGCATCGCGGAGGTGGTTTGCTGGGAGACAAATGGGGCGACAATAAATGATGATCCCTTGAGATATGCAGCGGAGTCCAGGGATGGATCACAGCCCTGGTGTCCCCAGGTTGTGCCCAGCACCATGGCATTGGCATTTTCCCTGGTGAGCACAGACCAGCTGCCCCTTCGGCTCAACCCCAACATGGCCAGGCACAGACCAACCAAGGACGACCAGGAACCCAGATGCAACCACAGGCAGAGACACTGTCAGGCTGGATAAGGCTTTGAGCAACCTGGTCTAGTGGAAGGTGTCCCTGCTGATGGCAGGGGGGTTGGGACTGGATGAGCTTTAAGGTCCCTTCCAACCCAACCCATTCTATGATTCTGTGCTCCATCCCACTGCTGCTAGCAGCTCAACAAGCCCGGGAACACAGGGTAAGATGGAAAACCATGCAAATTTGTTGAGAACAAGCTCAGGACTCGTGTTGGGCATGCTACCTCCCTCCTCCACGCACAGACACATGCCATGCAGGCTCCTCTGCCCCGCGTGGGCATGCACGGGCTAGCAGACTGGGTCACGGTTAAGCATGGACGAGCTAACACGTTCACAGCAAGAGCTGCAAACACAAGCGTCCTGCAGATAAGGTATCTGGCACCTTTACAAACACCCTAGCAATCCTTCAGCTCTTCCTCAGGGAGAACGTGACCAGGAAATTGCTTGAAAATATAGGTTTTTTTAAAAGAATGGGTTGATGGACCATGAAACAACCTCTCTCCATCGCAGCCCAGGCACTGCTCGCACCATATGAACTAGAAAATCTTTGAGGCAGTAACACCTTTCCCCACGTCCGAGAAACACAATGGCCTTCACCTGCTTCCAGGCTTTGCAGGAAACAGAACAACATTCAACAACAATCTCCTCCTTGGAGAAGATGCTCTAAAGCATTAACGTTGACATATACACAAGATGACATATGCTAAATGCTGTTTTCCTCAAAGAAATCCCAAAATAACTGGATCTTACAAGGAGGACATCTACTTCTGGCAGCAAAGGCTGCAGGAAGGCTGCCCATACCTGGCAGAGGGAGGTGCTGAGAGAGGAGGGCAGCGATAACCAAGGTGCAAATGGCATTTTCTAGCATGCAGGACCTGTGTCTGTGTGTTTTCCTGGTGTCTGGGCAGCTGAAGACCACGCTGGCACAGCTCTCCACACCAACACAGCACACAGGTCCTCCCAGCAAGGACCATGGCTCCCACAGGCCACCACAGCTCACACCAGCTGGGAACTACCTCAGAAAATGGATGGGAAATGTCTCTGCAAGCTAAAGAGATCCAGTAAAAAAGCCAAAACTCTATGTACAATCTGGGTGTGTTCTCCTGGAAAACACTCTGAACCCTGCAAGAGCTTCACCAATGCCCAACAAAATAAACACCTGCCTCTCTCTACCTCATTTCCAGTCATTTTTCTGGGACACAGCACCACCATTTCACAGCAGCTGCCCAGGCACAAGGGAGTCCCTCTGCCCAGGACACTTGGCCACCAGCTATAAGAAATCAGTCCTGTCCCCAGGAGTCCTCCGGACCCCCTGATGCTGCAAAGACAGGTTACATCGGAGGGTCCCTCCAGAGCTCCTCCAGCCATCACTCCAGAGCTTCTCCAGCAATGCTCAGCCACCTCTTAGCTTGCCAAAACCTGTATTTTCACCAAGCAAGAGACATTAAGGGGTTGGTAGTAAATACTGGGACCTTACTTGGGTGGTACCTTCACCAGCATCATCAGCCACAGACAACTGCACAGTCCCCTGTGAGCTCACACAGAGAGCACCAGACGCCCCGTTTCACAGGGACAGGGACATGTTTTCCTAGTGATGCCCCAGGCAGGGCACAGCAGCGGGGGTCCCCAGCCAGCCCCCTCAACTCACTTCACCTTCTCCAGAGCCAAGGACAACTTAACCACAGGAATTCCAGATTTAACCCAACAGCCCACTTCATCCCAGTACACCAGCAGCATCCACAGCCCTTTCCCAGAGCGGTGCCAGCGCCCGGAGGCACAGGACCCTTTCTCCTTTTTGACTCCCATTAAATTCTTGGGAACAAAGATATCCCCAAAAGGAAGTTCATTACAACTGGAATAAAAAAGGTTCCACGGTCTCCTCTGCCTCCCAACCGCATCCGTCACCTTCTCGCTTGTTCAGTCGAGTTATCCGTCACCCCGCGAGCGGGTAAATAGGAGCACGCGAATCCCCACCCTATTAGATCCCACTCCTTTTACGTGCTCTTCTATTATTAGTGTCCTTTAAAAAGAACTTTCCATCTTTTTCCCCCCCCCCCTGCTAATCTATGTATAATTATTTTCATGCCCTTCTGCAGACCTCTTCTATTTCTGCTCCGTCCTTCTGGGGCTGAGGTGGTCAGCACAGAACCCAGCGATTCCAGGTGGCTCTGGAAACAACCTCCTATCTCCTCCTCTCCTTTGGCCTCCGCTGCTCAAAGTGATATTTTCCTGCTATTCACAATGTCACCTTTCAGCTCCCCCCGCAGCATCTCGTGTCCCTGGGCAGGGGGAACCACCACAGCCAAGCCCCCACGGCCGCCCCTCAGGGTTGTCCCATCCCGTCCCCCTCCCAGACACGCTCTAAGGCTCTTTTTCCACATCTCGGGTTTAATGAGGCCCATTCAACCCTCCCAAAGACAAAAGGCCCTTCTCGTTTCCAAACGGATT